>NW_007007098.1:0-1092 GCF_000164805.1 Carlito syrichta
AAAAATTAGCTGGACATGAGGGCGCATGCCTGTAGTTCCAGATATTTGGAAGGCTGAAGTGAAAGGATCACCTGAGCCCAGCAGGTCGAGACTGTGGTGGCTGTGAGTGTGCCAGAGTGAGAATTAGACTAAAAAAAAGAAAAAAAAAGAAGAAAATTGCATGTTTTAGAATTTTACATCCTAACATGATAGCTTTTTTTATCTAAAGGATATATACAATTTTAGTACATTTAAGATGATATTTAGATGCTTTATATTGATGTGTTACACATAATTTTCCAACAATAATGAGAGATACAACTAGCATTTTTAAACAGAACATGTAGTTGTCAAGAACAGAATACTGGCATTAGATAGGAGAAGCTATGAAGGGGTTCAGCGGCCACAGTTTGTCCAAAATGCCTGACTATTGTGTTTGAGTACTTTGTTCTTGCATTTGAATATGGAGGTGGCAGGGTGTTTGGCAAAATTCACTTTAAGCAAAATAATTATGCAAGTGATTGATTACAAATATGCTTTAGTCTTTTTAATAAAGTCATTTATCTTAAGGACCTTTAATAGTAGATATTTGATTTATTTTTGTTATAATTTTTGTTATTCTAGATGCCTGAGATTTAAAAAAAAAAAGTTAACCTTTTTCAACATAATCAATTCAGATTTTTTTTTTAAGTAAGAGTCTCACTCTGCCACTCAGGTTGGAGTGCAGTGGCGTGCTCATGGCCACTACAGCCTCGACCTGTTGGGCTCAGGCGATCTTTGTGCCTCAGCCTTTCAAGTAACTGGAACTACAGGTGTGAGCCACCACGCACAGCTAATTTTTTGATTTATTGTAGAGATGAGGTCTCATCAAGTTGCCAGGTTGGTTTGAACCCTTGGAGTCAGGCAATCCTCTCCAACTCAGATTTTTAATGAGTATTTTTATATCCATTTGTAATATTGTTAATTTTATTGTTTTAACATTTTCATAAGGCTTATTCTGTCTATTTAATAGCTATATTTGAATGCTACTGTAGTTTTCTTTGAAAAATTGGTGTAAATGCTTTGATTTTATATTCTTGTTTTGTTTCACGGAATGGAAACACTTTCAGTTTA
>NW_007007098.1:1663-5350 GCF_000164805.1 Carlito syrichta
CCATTCATTGGATCAAAGTCTGCCTTTCCTGGTATAGCTCATTGTTTTTCTGGCTCTTTATTGTTTTTCTGTTTAAACTCATGACCTTAAATTTATTTTTGGAAGATGTGTTGACTTTTCATCAGAAACACAGTGGATTATGTGTCAGTGATAATATCAAATTGCATTTGTTTATCTGTTACAAATTTACCTTTTTTATAATTCCAATATTTTTCTTTCAGAGGTAAAAATTATATGAAAAAGTTGGTCTTTGTGGTGCACAAGTAAACTTTCAGATGTCTAGAATGGGAGTCAATAAACTTCTTAGGTAAATAGACAGATAGTGCAAATTCAATATTTTAATTTTTCTGCAGATCACATAGTGTCTGTTGTGACCACTCAGCTTTGTAGCTGTAATGTGGAAGCATCCATAAACAATACCTAAATGCAGGAGACCCCAATCCCCCAGGCTCTGATCACTACTGGTCATGAGGAGGTGTGTGTTGGGTTAACAAGTGAAGCTTCATCTGAATTTACAGCTGCTGCCCATAACTGGCCTCACTGCCTGAGCCCCACCTTCTGTCAGATCAAGCAGCAGCATTAGAGTCTCATAGGAGTGCAGATGCTTTTGTAAACTCCACACATGAGGGATCTAGGTGGCGTGCTCCTTGTGATAATTGAATGTCTGATGACTTGGTTTCTGATGCCAAAAAGATTGGAGACCACTGCCTAAATGAATATCTGTGGCTGTGTTCTGATAAAATTCTTTACAGAGACAGTATTCCTGATACATTCCAGCCCCACCCCTCTGCAAAGTCCAAGAATTTAACATTGCCCAAGAATTGCCTGGGGAGGGCAGAACAGTTTTCTAGGCTTGATGAATAGGATCCATTAATTTGTGCTGCTAAAAAGTTCTTGAATGGTGCTGAAGTTGCAGATCCCAAGACCGTGTTGTGTTGTTGAAGTAAAACAGTAAATTCTCATGTTTTAAAGGGACTACATTAAGCAAGGCTCTCAATTTTTGAAATCAAAAGGGAGGGATAGGATTTGTAAATGATAAGAAAGCTATTGTTTGGAGTTAGAATTTCATTCTCTAAAATTCCATATTTGTTAATCCCAAAGCAAGAAAGACTGTCCGATAAATTAAAAGTAGGAAGTAGAAAAGATAAGGCAAGAGACATTTGAGTGGAGGTGAAATAGAGAAGGATAGTTAATTTTGTTGTACTCTTCAAGAGAAATCAATGTTTGTAAAATCTCATCTGGTCTGTGTATCTTTTTAGGTAGGCATGCACAAGTAAAACTATGCCTCAAAGTTCTCCATTTATATTCATTCATGCAGAGATCCCTTCTTATTAGTATACCAAATGTTTCTTGTTTCCCATGAGACTTGTCATGTGATTTTCTAAAAGCATTTTACTGAACATTTTAATTGAATTTTTCTGTGTTTGGTCTTATTTTGCTATTCCATATATCAAATAGGAGGCAGTATTTCAGTTGTAAATTACAGTATTATTACAAATATGCTGAATATTTGAGTATAATTTTGTCTGAAAAATTTTGAGAAATGAGTACATTATAGAATAATATATCACTGTATTAGGAATAAAAATATCTGATCTGTTTTTCTCTCTCTGACTTTATCTGCTTTGGAGAGTTGCTCAATCTCTGGAGGAATCACCTGTAAAATGATGGGGGGTTTTTTGGTTTGTTTTTTTTTTAGTTAGAGTCTCACCCTGTTGCTCAGGCGGGAGTACAGTGGCATGCTCACAACCACTGCAGTCTCTCCCTGCTGGGCTCAGGTGATCCTTCCGCCTGAGCCTTCCAAGTAGCTGAAACCCAAGGCGTGATCCACTATGCTCAGTTAATTTTTTTATTTATTGTAGAGACAAGGTCTCACCATGTTGCTCAGGCTGGTCTCAAACCTTTGAGTTCAAGCAATCCTATTGCCTCTACCAAAAATGATGGTTTTGATTAGATAATCATTGAGTTTCTTTTCTACTGTGCAATTCTATAGTTGCTTATGATTGACTCCTGTCAGCTCTTCTATTCTTCATTGTATAGTTTTTTTGTCACATGAGAAGATTGTATCAAATTGATTTCAAAAAACTCTTAAAACGCGACAATATGAAATAAAAACCTAAGTTTGCTTTCATAGTTGCTAGGAATGTAATTTTAAGTTACATTAATATATTTATAAATAGATTTCTTAGATAGATATCAGTAAATCATAAACTCCTAGTGCCTATATGTAGAATCAGCTTTAGAACAGAATACAAAAAAGAGAAAAGGCAAAAATAAACACAATCAGAAATGCAAAAGATCAAATCACAACTGACTCCAAAGGAATACAAAAGATTATCAGAGATTACTATGCACATCCATATGGAAACAAACTTGATAACCTAAATGAAATGGAGGACTTTTTGACATCACACAACCTCCTAAGATTGAAACAAGAAGACGTTGAGATCCTAAAGAGACCAATAACAACTCAGGGAATTGATTTCATCATAAGAAAACTACCTGCAAATAAAAACCCTGGACTAGGCAGCTTTCGAGCAGATATCTACCAAATGTATAAGGAGGAGCTGATACCAATCCTATTGAAAGTATTCCAGGTAATTGAGCAAGATGGGAGTTCTCCCCAAATCATTTTATGAAGTTAATGTCACACTGATACCCAAACTGGGTAAAGATCTAATGAAAAAAAAAGAGAACTATAGTCCAATATCCCTAATGAACAAAGATGCAAAAATTCTCAACAATATTCTAGCAAATCGGATCCAAAAACACATTTCAAAAATCATCCACCATGACCAAGTAAGTTTCATCTCCAGGATGCAGGGTTGGTTCAACATCCTCAAGACCATAAATGTTATTAAATACATCAACAGATATAAAAACAAGAACTGCAGAAAAAGATTTTGAAAAAATCAAGTATCCTTTCTTGATAAAAACCCTCAGGTTGGGCATGGTGGATCAGTCTGTAATCCCAACTCTTTGAGAGGTTGAGGTGAGGGGATTGCCTGATCTAGGAGTTGGAGACTAGCCTGGGAAACTTGGTGAGACCTCATCTCTACAATAAATCACAAAAACTAGCCAGGCATGGTGGTGTGCATCTGTAGTTCAAACTACTTGGAAGGTTGAGATGGAAGGATCACCTAAGCCGAGCAGGTCGAGGCTGCGGTGGCCATCAGCATGCCACTGCACTCCAGCCTGGGTGACAAGAGTGGGACTTTAACTTAAAAAAAAACACCCATCAAACATGTAGTCATAGAAGGAACATACCTCAAAAAAGTAAGTGAAAAATTCACAGTTATATTGTTAAACTGACAGAAAGTGGAAACATTTTCCCTGAAAACTGGAACAAGACAAGGCTGCCTACTCTCGCCCCTCTTGTTCAACATTGTGTTGGAAGTCCTAGCTTGGGCAATTACACAAGAGAAGGAAATCTGGGGTATCCAAATAGGAAAAGAGGAAGTCAAGTTATTACTCTTTGTTGACGATATGATCCTACACTTGGAAAATCCGAGAGAAGCTATCAAGAATCTGCTTTCACTGATAAAGGACTTTGGCAAAGTATTGGGATACAAATTAATTGTGCAAAAGACAATCACATTCTTATACACCAACAACAAACCAGTAGAGAACCAAATAAAAAGAACAATTCCATTCACAATAGCTACAAAATAAAAAAAAAGAAAGGAA
>NW_007007099.1:0-828 GCF_000164805.1 Carlito syrichta
AAAAATATTATTTATCTTGATTGTGATGTATTTTATCATAGTAAATTATATATCTTGCAAGAGAGTCAATTTGTTGACAATTTATTTTAGAAAATAAGCTAAATATTATAAAGGTTTTTAATGTTTAGCAAAATGTTACAATAGCAACTATTATATATATGTATGTGTGTGTGTGTGTGTGTATTTTTTTTTTTGAGTTGGCCTCTCACTTTGTCGCCCAGTCTGGAGTGCAGTGGCATGCTCCCGGCCACCACAGTCTCAACCTGCTAGGTTCAGGCTATCCTTCCATCTCAGCCTTCCAAGTAGCTGGAACTACAGGCACGTACCACCACGCCTGCTAATGTTTTGATTTATTATAGAGATGAGGTTTCACCAAGTTGCACAGGCTGGTCTCGAACCTGTGGGCTCAGGTAATACTCTCACCTCTCACCAAAGTGCTGGGATTATATGCGTGAGCCACTGACCCGGCTATAAAATATTTTTATTTTTATGTACGTATGTATGTATGTATGTATTTATTTATGTTTTGAGTTGGAGTCTCACTCCTGTGTCCAGGCTAGAGTGCAGCGGCAAGCTCGCTCATGGTCACTCCAGTGTCCACCTTCTGGGTGCCAGCCATCCTTCCACCTCAGTCTTCCGAGTAGCTGAAACTTCAGAAGCGCTACCACGCCTGGCTATTTTTATTTTATAATTTTATTTTATTTTATATTTTATTTTATCATACAGACGCAGTCTTGCCGAGCTCCCTGGGCTGGTCTCTAACCCGCAGGGTCAGGCAATCCACTCGCCTCGTTCTCCCAAAGTGCTGGGATTACAGGCTGAGCCACC
>NW_007007100.1:0-372 GCF_000164805.1 Carlito syrichta
CAGTCCTCTCCAAATCATTCCATTGCAATCCTCCCCATTCCACTACATTCCTTTCCATTCAATTCCATTTAATTTCATTTCAACCCATTTCATTCAATAGCATTCCATTCCTCTCTATTTCATACCTTTCCTTTCCATTCCATCACTTTCCATTCCATTTCATTCCATTCCTTTCCTCTCCATTCCATTCGTATCCTTTCCTTCGTGTCCATTTCGTTCCTTTCCTTTCCATTCAATTCTATTCCATTTCATTCCTTTCCATTCAATTCCATTACATTCTTCTCCATTACATTCCTCTCCATTCCTTTCTAATCCATTCCATTCCATTTCATTACATTCCTCTCCATTCTATTCCGCTCCATTCCATTCCTC
>NW_007007101.1:0-371 GCF_000164805.1 Carlito syrichta
AGTCTCCTGGTGAATTGCACTTGAACTCAGAGGCAACTGATAGTTCTGGATTTGGCTACTTTCTGATAAGCTGAAAGGTTCCAAGGAAAGGCACCAGACCGCCACTACCCAAAAGGGTGAGAGACAAGACCTTTCTCATAACCTCCTTTTTTCCTGTTCTCACTCTTTCACTTACTCACTCTCTGCCTTTTTTTCTATAGCTAGTAATTCTCATGCTCCACACAAGGAGCCACTTCTGCTCTACCCTTGGCAAACCACTCCAACCACACTTGCCTGTCCTTGTCAGCAGCCAGCCAGGAAGTTCCTTAATCTTACCCCCCAGACCTCACTTCCAGCCCCTCCAGCGCCCCCCCCCCCCCCCCCCCCCCCCC
>NW_007007102.1:0-517 GCF_000164805.1 Carlito syrichta
CAACCTCATGTGTGAGCTTGGAGGGAAATCCTCCCTAAGGAGAGCCTTGAGATGACTAGAGCCCTGGCCAACACTGCGTGCAGCCTTGTGAGAGACCTAGCATCACAGTACATAGCTCAATTATGCCCTGATTACCGGCTCAGAACTGTGAGATCATGATTGTTCGTTGTTTAAGCAACTAAGTTCTAGAATAATTTGCTCTGTCACAATAAATAACCAACGCATTCCCATTTCACTGGCATTGATCCATATGTAAATAATATAAAGAGCATATATAACTTGATTTCTTTTATAATCTCCTTTCTTACTAAATGCTATAATTTTTAAAGTGCTTGAAATGTTATGTTATGCCAGATGTGTAATATTTTCACAAAATATCTTCATTTATCACAGTAATTCTACTTTAAAGCATTTAGGAATTAAAAATATTGAAATATAAAAACAAAAAATTTCTCTATATACATTTTCTTAAAATATACTAACATATATGTGACAGCTAAACAAACAATGCTTTACA
>NW_007007103.1:0-5727 GCF_000164805.1 Carlito syrichta
ACAAAGGTGAAGGGAGAGAAACATAGCCTCCTTTCTCTAGGAAAATGGTGGTAAAGAGAGAGACTTGGGTTCCTTCCTCAAGGAAGATGAAAGTGAAGGGAGAGAGTTATGACTTCCTTCGTCGAGGAAGACGGAGTAGTGGGGAGAAAGACATGGCCTCCTTTCCTTTGGAAAATGAAGGTGAGGGAGAGAGACATGGTCTGCATTCTCTAGAAAGAGTACGTTGAGGGGAGCAAGGAAGACAGAAGTATGGGAAGAGGGACACGGCCTCTTTTCTCTATGGATACAGAACTATGGGAAGACAGACACAGCCTCATTCTCTCGGAAGACAAGGGGAGAGAGACAAACGCAACCTTCCTTCTCCAAGAAGATGGAGTGAGGAAAGAGAGACACAGTCTCCTTTCTCCAGGAAGACAGAGCTAGGTAGGGAGAGACTGGTCTCTTTTCTCTAGGAAGATGGAGGTGAGGGAGAAAGACATTGCCTCCGTCCTCTTGGAAGACAGAGGTGAGGGTAAAAGACATGGTCTACTCTCTCTAAGAAGAAGCAGATGAGGGAGGAGAGACACGATCTCCATTCTCTAGAAAGAGTATGGTGAGGGGAGCAAGGAAGGCAGAGCTATGGAAAGAAGGGCATGGCCTCTTTTCTCTATGGATACAGAACTATGGGGAGAGAGACACAGCCTCCATTCTCTAGAAAGACAGAGGTTAGGGGAGAGAGAGACATGGCTTTTTTTATTCTTTTGGAAGACGGTGGTGAGGAGACAGAGATACAGTCTTCATACTCCAGGAAGTCTGAGTCAAGGGAAGAGAGGCACAACCTTCATTCTCTACAATGACGGGGTTCTGTGGAAAGACAGGGCATGCTTTCTCTACGAAGACAGAGTTATGGAGAGAGACATGGCCTCCTTTCTCTAAGAAGACAGAGGTGAGGGAGAGAGATAGGGCCTCCTTTCTGTAGGAAGACAAAGATGAAGGAGAGAAACACGGCCTCCTTTCACTAGGAAGATGGCAGTGACAGGGCACAGACAGGGTCGCATTTCTCTAGACAGATGGTTGTGAGGAAGAGAGATATGGTGTCCAACCTCTAGGAAGACAGAGGTGTGGAGAGGGAGACATGGTCTCCATTCTCTCGGAAGACAGAGGTAAGAGAAACATGGCTTCTTTTCACTGAGAACACAAAGGTGCAGGGAGAGACATGGCCTCCATTCCTTTGGAAGATGGAGCTGAGGAAGAAAGACACAGCCTCCTTTCTCTAGGAAGACAGAGGTGAAAGGAGAGAGACACGGTCTCCATTCTAGGAAGATGGAGGTGAGGGAGCCAGACACAGCCTCCATTCTCTTGGAAGGCAGAGGTGAGGGACACGACCTCCATTCTCTAGGAAGATAGAGGTGAGGGAGACAGACATGTCCTCCTTTCTCTATGAAGATTGATGTGAGGGAGAGACATCACATTCTTTCTCTAGGAAGACGGAGGTGAGGGACATAGACACAGCTTCCATTCTCTAGGAAAACAGAGTGGAGGGAGAAAGACATGGTCTCATTTCTTTAGGAAGACAGTGCAATGGGGAGACATACATGGCTTCCATTCTCTAGAAAGACTGAGGTGAGATAGAGATCTGACATCCATACTCTAGGAAGACAGAGGTGTGAGGAGAGAAACATGGCCTCTTTCCTCTAGGAAGATGGAGGTGAAGGACAGAGACATGACATTTTTTCTGGGAAGATGGAAGTGAGGGGAGAGAGGCATGGCCTGTAATCTCTAAGAAGACAGAGGTGAGGAAGACACATGGTTTCCTTTTATCAGGAGGACAGTGCAATGGGGAGACAGATGCAGCCTCTTTTCTCTAGGAAGAGAGATATGTTCTCCTTCCATTAAGAAGACAATGGTATGGGGAGAAAAATATGGCCTCCTTTCTCTGGGAAGACAGAAGTGAGGGAGAGAAACGCGGCCTCCATTCTCGAGGAAGGCATAGCCTCCTTTCACTAAGAAAGCAAAGGTGTGGGGGAGAGACACAGCCTCAATTGTCTGGTAAGATGGAAGTGAGGGTAATGAGACTCAGTCTCCTTAACCTGGTAAGATGGAGGTGAGGGAAAAAAGACAGTGCCTGGAGAGACACACCACCTCCAGACCCGGTCACATCAGCCACTGTCCTCCAGCCTTTTTCTTATCCAAATCTAAGTCATGGTCATGACTTACTGCCTTGAGCAGGTCATGAGACCCTCTCATGATGCGCACCCGTTACACGGAAGGAGAGGTGCATCGGTAACTTCACAAGACTTCACACATGTAGTCCTTTCCCAGTGTCTTCCACTTTCTGCCATAGCTTATACCCCCGTGCCCTATCACCTTCTTCCATGGCTCTCTGATCCTCATCAAACCGGGAATAAAACACAGCTCAACTGTCCTTTGGGTCTTGTGTTCTTATGGCATCTGCCATGTCAGGAAAACGTACTAAATATTCGTGTGTGCTTTCCTCTTATCAATATGTCTTTTGTGAGTCTGCTTTCCAGGGCTGCAGTTGGAGAATGGGGGAGGGGAGGGGAAATGTGTCCTTTCCTATCCTACCCAGCACATAGTGTTTCCTAAACCTGTGATAGCCCAGGCTGCAGCACTGGATTAGAGGGAAAAATGGACTCTATAGAGGGGAAGAAAGAGAGGTAGGGAGAGGGAAGGATGGGGAAATGGACACAGTGGAGAAGAGGAGGAGGAGGCAGGAAAGAAAGTAGGGGGAGGAAGAAAGAAAGGCAAGAGGGACAGAGAGAGAGGGAGGGTGCCCCTAGCTGACCTGCACTTGAAGGCTGTGGGTTGCCATCCACTCACCGATGACTTGGAGCCTTAGCAGGCCTCCATCCTGACAGTCACAAAGACCTTCAGGTGCCTGAAATTACAGACTCCTGAAAGAAACCCTGCAATGACTGAGCTGGCACAGCCTGACTGAGCAGGGAAATACAGAAGCTCACACAAGAACACTGTCCTTGCCATTCCTGGCTAGGAGAGAGGGTTTCCTGCCTCCAGCTCCTCCCATCACAACAGTGCTCTTCATCCAGGCCTGTCCGGAGGGCCTGCGAGAGGCCCAGGAGGAAGCACAGAGCTCCTTGCTATGTGACAGCCACGAGGACACTGCTGCGAGCCTTTCAAAACCAGCCTGAGCAACCTGCTCCTCAGGCCTGCACTTAACGCACTTTGGAGTCACCCTCCCGGCCCCAATTGCTCCTCATACTCAGTTCCTCGGATATGGTGGGTCTCTGCAGCACCTGGACCTCAAGGTGAGTAGGGTGGCCCAGCCTGAGTCCACTCATGGAACAACAGAGAGGGCACCTCGGCCACCCCTGTTGCCAAGAAAGACAGGCCTCCTGCCACTTGCTGAGAAGGACTCAGGTCACCTGGTGCATTCAGGCTGCCTGGGAAGAAATTCTGCCAAATGCTTCAGGATAAACATCATGCACTGGGTCCTTGGTGGGATGAACAGAGGGCTATGATTTGCCAAGATCTGGTCTTTGTGTCTGGCCCTGCTGTGTTCCCCTGGGATGTCTACCAATTGACCAGGCTGCTCTCAGGTGGGCAGACACCAAGTGTGTCTTTTCTAGCTTTCCCAGGACTTCACCCTCCTTTCTGCGTCTCACCACAGACAGTTTTAGACAGGATACAGTCTCTCTCTCAGCATCTTGGCTGGCCTGGGCGGCAGGTCTCAACCACCTGAGGGAAGTCACGCACAGAGAGGCTGGACTCTGAGTTGGTCCCAGGGGAGCGGAACCGCAGAGGGGGGAGTCTTGACTCTCCTCAACCATGGAGGTGACATAGAGGTCAAGGCATGAGAATGAGAAGTACGGTTAGTCCAACTACACAGTTCTCCTCTCACAGGGAAAGACTTTGACTAAAGCTCAGGCACAACTAAAGGTGGACAGAATGGCAGGCACAGAGGCTCTCTCCTTTAATCCCAAGGAGAGCAAGGCAGGAGGACTGCTTGAGCCCAGGAGTTCAGGGCCAACCTGGACAACACATCAAGACCTCAACTGTACAAAAAATAAAAAATAATTAGCCAGGCGTGGTGGTGCACACCTGTAGCCTCAGCCAGTTAGGAGGCTGAGGCAAGAGTACTTGAGCCCAGAAAGTTGAAGCTGCAGTGAGCTGTGATCATGCCACTTCACTCCAACCTGGGCAACAGAATAAGACCCTGATTCAAAAAACAACAAAAAAAGTGACCAGGCATGGTGGCTCATGCCTATAATCTCAGCATTTCAGGAGCTGGAGGTGAAGGGATTGCCTGAGCCCAGGGACTCAAGACCAGCCTGGGCAACTTGGTTAGGCCTCATCTCTACAATAAATTTTTTTAAAAAATCAGCTGGGCATGTTGGCACGTACCTGTACTTCTAGCTACTTGGAAGATCAAGGCAGAAGAATAGCCTGAGCCCAGCAGGTCAAGGCTGAGGTGGTCATGCGTGTGTCATTGCACTCCAGCCTGGATGACAGAGTGAGACTCCAGCTCAAAAAGAGAAATTCAGCTGCTGAGTGTGCAAAGACGTGCGCCCATGCCAGCTGGCACAGAGCTACCCTGTCCACTGTGGAGGGCTGCACAGGGACCCCCTGGCACCCCACCGTCACCTCCCTGGATCCCCGAGGGCCTCAGCCAGTCTTTCCTGCAGGGAGGCTCACTGAGGAAGGGCAGTCCTGGGAAGTGCAGGGCCCTCCCCAGGACTGGAGGAAGAAAAACTAGGCAGCAGGCTTCAGGTGACTGCAGGAAAATGATCCCTCTTCCTAAAGTGTCAGTTCACAAGGTCATCACCCCGTGGTACTAAAGCAACGACATCTTGTGACTTAGCTCTCTAAATGATTTAACTCCTTTTAAAAGACAATCATTAGATTGGGGACTTTAGGGGTGTCTGTGTCCAGGCATTTTAACCTCAGCGTCCATTCCAGAAGAGGCTCCCTACTCGCGGTCTGGCGGTGTGGGGAGTACGTGGAGAGCTGGGGCAGCACCACTCACAGCACCCAACAGAAAACGCGACACGGACGGAAGTTAATGACCCACACCCTGTGCTGGAGCGTGTCTGCAGGCCATGCCACTCCCTGGAAATCTAGAGTGGCACAGGTGGCTACAGGGAGGAGCAGCTTCCTTAGGACAGGGGCCACCTCACTCTAGAAGCAGGTCAGTTGAACCAGAAACTTGGAAATACTCCAGGTAGAGTGTGGGACCCTAGGGGTCAAAGGCAGGGGTGTGCATATCTTCTGGCAGACTAACGCTCCAGGAGGCCCTGCGGGCATTCCCGTGGAAGACTGGGGCAGTCCCGAGAAAGCGGGGCCCACCGTGCAGCTGGGGAAGGGCCATGGCCCGACTCCACCCACTCGCCGCCTCCATCTCCCGCAGGGAGGAGCCGCAACGGGCTTGGGAAGTGCATCAGATCGGCACCAGGGGCTACAGCTCACGGTGGCTACAGAACCCCGGTGGCAAGGGCAGGTAGCAGGGGTAGGCAGCACAGACCCCAGCAGGAGGGTGGACACAGCCAGATCTGCAGAGCCAGTGTCTGGCTCACCGCGGGTTGCCATGGCAACCACAAACCTCAACAGCCATCCTTTCACTCAATTCGCCCAACCCCACACTAATGCTTAGAGAAGGGTGTTCCTCTCCAAGGTCAAAAATGACTGGTCTTAGGGCCTACTACACTAGATGACATGTCTAAGGCATCCAAGAAAGCAAGAGAAGTGGCAGTATGAGTAGACACAGCAGTC
>NW_007007104.1:0-425 GCF_000164805.1 Carlito syrichta
TTCCTTTAATGTTTAAGGTTTTTTTTAAAGTGATGTGATATGGAACATTGACATACAATGAACTGTATGCTTAAAGTGTGTGATTTGATGTGTGTGTGTGTGTGTGTTTTCACACATAATTGTGAAGGCACCACAATAATTAAGATAATAAACATAACTATCACAAGTAAGTTTCCTCAGGCCCCTTTGTAATCCCTTCCCTCTCTTAACCTTTATTACCAGACAACCTCTCATTTGCTTTCTGTCACTATAGATTAATTTGCACCTTCAATATTTCTAGCACTCTTTTTAAATCTGGCTTCTTTCACTCAGTAGAATCAATTTGAGAGTCATCCATGTGAGGATATGTATTAGTAGTTTATTTCTTTTTTACTATTGAATAGCATTTCATTATATAAACCAATCACAATTTGTTTATCTTCTAC
>NW_007007105.1:0-573 GCF_000164805.1 Carlito syrichta
GCTCACTACCAATATAGCCAGCTGGGTAGACAGCTGACTTAACTAGCTGACTTAAATAGCCGGCCTGCTTGCTAGTCAGCTGAATTAACTAGTTTGCTATATAGCTAGCCAGCTGGCTAGGCAGCTGACTAAACTAGGAGACTTAACTAGCTAGCTAGTTAGGTAACTGACTTAGCTAGCTTACTTAACTAGCTGACTTAACTCGCTAGCCAGCTGAATTAACTACCTGATGTAACTAGCTAGCTGCCAAGCAAGCAAGTTAAATATACTAGCTGAAATAACTAGCTACTTAGCTAGATATCTAGCTAAGCTAGCTAGCCAACTTAACTTGCTGACTTAACAAGCTAGCTAGCTGACATAACTAGCTGACTTAACTGGCTAACTGTGTAGCTAGTCAGCCGAATTAACTAGCTGAAATAACTAGCTAGCCAGTTGTCTAGCAATCTCACTTAACTAGCTTTTTATCTAGCTAGTGACCTGGCTAGCCAACTGATTTAACAAGGTGACTTAACTAGCTAGCCAGCTGGATAGCCAGCTGACTTAACTAGTTGACTAACAAGTCACACAGCTGGA
>NW_007007106.1:0-802 GCF_000164805.1 Carlito syrichta
AGCTCCAACCATCCTCCCACCTCAGCCTCCATGATTACTGGGATTCCAGGCATGGGCCGCTGCACCAGGCCTTGTATTTTGTTTTTGATGAAGGATCGAGGCTGGGCTCAGGGGCTCAACCTCATCATTCACACACTTTCAGAGTCAGAGGCCAGGGTCCAGCCTGAACCCACCAGTTGTAACCTACTCGGGCAACACAGCAAGCCCTAATCCATACCCTCCATCCAAATGAGCTGAATTTGGTGGCATGGGCCTCTTGTTCTGCATCCTCGGAATGCCGAGGAAAGCTGGAATGAGCCCAGCAGTCTGAGGCTGCATTGACCAAGAGCAAGCCACTCCCTCCAGCCTGGGTGACAGGTGAGACCGTGACTCAAAGAATAAATCAAAAAAAGTAGAGCATCCATTCATGTATGGAGATGAGATCATTAAAAACAGAGAGATATCAATTGGGAGCAAGCCCTCATCCTTGGGCCTAGAGTTTCCGAAACATGGTGGATCAGCAGACAATCGGGCTGTGGCTATGGAAGGTCAAGTCAGGGAAAAGCTACAGCCTGGAAGTTTGAGATGAGCCTAGGCCACATAACAAGACCTCGTATCTCCCTGAAACGCAAACACTGGAGTTGCGTTTGATGTTACCCGTGGTCCCGGCTAAACGGGATGTGGTGGCCTCCATCTGAAGGCCTTCCATTGCATTGCCCCCACTGACAGAATGTGAAAGACCATGCTGGGGACTGTGGCCCATGACTGTTGGCCCCGTGCCCTGGGAGACCAAAACGGGAGGCTGCCTGAGCCCAGGGTTTGG
>NW_007007107.1:0-402 GCF_000164805.1 Carlito syrichta
GTCCATTCCATAACAAACCTCTCCATATCATTTCATTCCATTGCATTACTCTCCATTCCATTCCTTTCCTCTCTTTTCCATTCAATACCTCTCCATTACGCTGATTCCATTCCATTCCTCTCCTTTCCATTCGGTTAAATTCCTCTCCATTACATTCCTTTCCATTCCATTCCATTCCTCTCCATTACATTCCATTCAAATCACTTGTATTCTACTACTCTCTATTTCATTGCTTTTACTCCATTCTTCTCCATTCCATGCTGTTCCTCTCCATTCCATTCCATACGTATCACCTCCATTCCTCTCAATTACATTCCATTACTCTACATTTCATTCCATTCTTCTACATTCCATTCTATTCTTTTACATGCCATTCCATTCCATTTCAATCCATTGTATTCC
>NW_007007108.1:0-483 GCF_000164805.1 Carlito syrichta
ATATATCCAAAGGAAATGAAAATAGTATGTTGAAGAGACAGCTGGAATCCCACATATACTGCAGCATTGTACATAAAACTTAAGGTGTGGATCCAACCTTAGTGTTCATCAATGGAGGAACAGATTTTAAAATGTGGTGTATATACATAATGGGACACTATTTGGCTTAGATAAGGACTATTCTGTCATTTGAGACTGCATGGATGAACCTGGAGAACACTATGCTAAGTAAAATGAACCAGACATAGAAAGACAAATACTGCATGACTTACTTATTTGTGAAATCTCAAAATATCAAATTTATAGAAGTCAAAAGTAGAATAGAGATTACCTGGGGCTGGGCAAAGGTAGGGAATTCTGAAGACATTGATTTTAGGATACAAAATTTCAGTTGAACAAGAAGAATAGATTCAGAAAATGTATTGGAACAACATGATAACCATAGTTAATACCAGTGTATTGTATACTTGAAAATTGTTGAGA
>NW_007007109.1:0-559 GCF_000164805.1 Carlito syrichta
ATTCCATTCCATTCCATTCCAGTCCATTCCATTCCATTGCATTCCATTCCATTCCATTGCGTTCCATAACATCCCATTCCATTTCATCGCATTCCATTCCATTCCTCTCCATTCCATTTCTCACCGTACAATTCTATTGCATTCCTCTCCATTCCATTCCTTTCCATACCATTTTCTTCCTTTCCATTAAATGTCTCTCCATTCCGTTCCATTCTACCACATTCCATTCCAATCCGTTCCTCTCCATTCCATTCCATTTAATTTCTTTCCATTCCTTTTCATTCCATTCCATTCCTATCTTCTCCATTCAATTCCATTCATTCCATACCATTCCATTCCATACCATCCCATTCCATTTCACTCCTTTTCACTGCATTCAATAACATTCCACTCCATACCTTTTCTATCCATACGATTCCATTCCATTCCTCTCCATTCCATTCCATTCCATACCATTTCATTCCATTCCATTCCATTCCTCTCCATTCCATTCCATTCGACTCCTCTCACTTTCATTTCAATCCATTCCATTATTCTCCATTCCATTCCATTCCATTCC
>NW_007007110.1:0-415 GCF_000164805.1 Carlito syrichta
GGTCTAGCCAGCTGACTTCAGAAGCAAGCTACCTAGCTAGCCAGCTGGCTAGCCAACTGACTTAACTATGTTACTTAACTAGCTAGTCAGCTAGCTGGACAGTTGACATAATTAGTGAGCTACCTAGCTAGCCAGCTGTATAGCCAGCTGACTTAACTATGTTACTTAACTAACTAACCAGCTGGCTAGCAGGCTTACATAACTGGCTAGCTACCTAGCTAGCCAGCTGGATAGCCAGCTGACTTAAGTTAACTGCCTACAAATTCTGCTGGCTTGCCAGCTGACTTAACTATGTAGTTACCTAGCTAACCAGCTGGCTAGTGAGTTGACTTAATTAGGTTACTTATTAGCTAGCTAACTGGCTTGCCAGCTGACTTAACTAGCTAGCTACCCAGCTAGGCAGCTGGCTAGACAG
>NW_007007111.1:0-356 GCF_000164805.1 Carlito syrichta
CACCCGTGCACCTATTTACTGCCAGGGATAAGGAAGGAAGAAGACAGACAGAGTCCAGGCTCTTCTTCCTTGAGGAAAATTGGCATCAATTAATAAAACAAACAAATGTATCAAATTGCAGGCCTTTGCTGGGTAAAGGAAACCACCATATGTCAGGAGAATGCACAGCTTTAAAAGTTGATCTAGGCAGGGCAGGTGGCTCATCCCTGTAATCCTAGCACTTTGGGAGGCGATGGTGGGAGGATCACTTTAGGCCAGGAATTTGAAACTACCCGAGCAACACAGTGACAAATCTGCTCCCCCACCAATTTTAAATTAACCAGATGTGATGATGCATACCTGTAGATTGAAGCAGG
>NW_007007112.1:0-545 GCF_000164805.1 Carlito syrichta
TATCTTTCATCATAGGTGCTCAATAGATGTTTTTTGATAGATGATGGATGGAAGGATGGATGGATGGATGGATAAATGGATGGGTGGACAGATGGATGGATGGATGGATGGATGAGTGAATGGATTTGTGGATGGATGGATGGATGGTGGATGGATAGATGATGCAATGACAGTGACTGAAGTAACCATTCTTGGTTCAAACTGGATAGTGGTCCAGTTTCATGAAAAACCATAATGGAGAGACTGAGGTCCTGGGATAACATGGTGAAGAGCCAAGAAGTCTTGATGTAGACAAAGAACAAGTGTAGTCAAAGCAAGGGGATGTGGAAGTAAAGGCTATAATCAGAGACTGAGAGTAGACAGTGTGAAATCCTAGGAGTAATACCTGGTGACTAAAGGTCCAAAGAACAGCCATGGTGGTGGGTGAACACGATGGAGAGGGTCCTTAAATCCAGTGAGTTCTAGGAACTCTGCATCCAGGTTGTTGGGTGGGTGATCCACATGGCCTTTTATGCAATTCCAAGTTAGGATTAAAGTGACCTGAA
>NW_007007113.1:0-782 GCF_000164805.1 Carlito syrichta
TTTGGAAACATTCAGACCTGAGTATAGACCTTACTAAATTACATCAAGAAATTCAGGCATCATTTGCTAATAAAAAATCATTAATGTCTATACTTATCAATGTGGGAATCTGCGGAGCAGTGATTCTTTTGTTGCTGTGTTTACTCCCAATCATCTTCAGAGTGCTAAAAAGAGCAATATGGAGTTTCATGGTTTCATGCTAAAAAATAAAGAAGGGGAGATGTCGGGAGCCGGCCACAGAGGCCCACTGAGTGTTAGGGATCAGGAAGGGCCATTGACCCCGAGACCACTAGGATGTGTTCGGGAGCTATTGGCCCCATTTCCTCCCCCTTTCTACTCAGCACTAACCATATTAAGCTCCTGTGAGCTCAAAACATACAAACTCTGAGACCAAGATGAACACAAGCTAACTTTAGAAGCTCATTTCTCCCATTCTTCCACAAACTGCAGTTTTGGCTTTCACACAGCTTATAATTCAAATTCGTGTCACATCTAAGAGCCTTAGTATTGGTCACAGGTTTCTGGGTCATGATCTTAGGATTTATTGAAGGTGTAAATTGTAGAATATAGTTTTAGAAGACAGCCATTTTGTTGAAAGAATGTGGCTGGGTTTCTTGCAGGTAGCCCACTGTGAACTTTGGACTGGACCACATTCCAAACATTCTGGGATGGGCCACTTTCATTTGTAAAGTAAATACTTAAGCTTCTATAGAATTGTTTAACTTAGCATAAATCAATCAGCTTAGGATGAAAAAGGTTTATAGAATATGTCAGTCACGAAT
>NW_007007114.1:0-480 GCF_000164805.1 Carlito syrichta
CTAGTCTGCTGATGAGCAAGCTGACTGGTGAGCTGACTTAACTAATCAGATGGAGAGCAAGCAGACTAGTTAGCTGACCTGTCAGCCTGCGACCGACCCAACAATTTAGTTGACCTGTTTGCTGGAGAGTGAGACCACTAGTTTGCTGATCGGTAGGCAGGCGAGTGAGCTGACTAGTTATCTGACTTGATAGAAATTGAGAGAGTGCACTAGTTAGCTGACTATCTAGCGAAGTTGCTAGCTGACTTCTTAGCTAAGTAACTAACTGATTTGCAAGCAGAATTTACTAGATACCTGACTAGCTAGCTGCCTACAAGCTGACATAACTAGCTAGCAAACAAGCAATCTAGCTGTCTAGATAGATGACTTAATTGCCCAGCTAACTGTCTAGTTAGCTGGCTAGTTAGCTGGCTAGCTGACTTAAATATCTAGCTATCTAGTTGACTAGCTAGCTGACTTAACTAGTTACCTGACTAGAAA
>NW_007007115.1:0-347 GCF_000164805.1 Carlito syrichta
ACCTCTGTACCATTCTCCTTCTTCTCCCCATCCCGAGTCCCCAATCTGAGTCTCATCTCAGTTGCTGAAGCAGCCACAATGAGGGCGCAGCAATGATGACGATGGAATGCGCCTAGATCTGCTTCCATCTTTTCTTTTCTTTCACCACCGATGCATTTTTAACCTTTTTTGTTTTTTCAGATCCCAAATTCGCTAGTCCACAGTGCTGCTGCCAATGTCTAATTGTTCCCAATTAGACCCAGACCTCGACCTATTGATTGACCCAGCAGATAAAATTGGCTTTGTCTTTGGTTTTTAAATTCTGGCAACTGATCCAGACTGGAAACCAGGTGTCTTATCCCACCTGA
>NW_007007116.1:0-344 GCF_000164805.1 Carlito syrichta
GTCCGAGGTAGGTGGAGACTACAGTCTGTGTAGCGGCGTGTATTATTTTCCAGGAAAAGTCACCTGGTGCATAATAGGGGTGAGGTTGGTAGGTTTGGGTTAATAGAAGGAAGGAATAAGAGGGTAGTGACTTTGGTTGCAAGTCTGGGAACTACTTTGGTGTTTAGAGGAAGCATTTGATGAGAACAAAGCCCGTGACTATTAGGAGATAGGTAGTGGCCAACAGAATTTTTGCCACAGACGGCCAGCTTGTGGGTGTCGAACAGGTGAGTAATATAGTAAGCAGGATGGCAATCAGGCCAAGAAAGGAGAGGGGCCAAGGGTCACAGGTGTTCTGAGTTGTA
>NW_007007117.1:0-344 GCF_000164805.1 Carlito syrichta
GAAGGTGACGTAGATGTTTTCTGAAAAATAAGTAAAAAATTTTCATGGCCATTAAATTTCTCTAAGGAGAAGAGATAATTAATTCAAGCCATGAAACATGAATCAGGCAAAGAGGCGCGAGGACAGTAAGTTAAACTGTGTTGTGCATTTTTAATGATCTCACTAGAGCAATTAACATGTAATATAATGAACTATAATACAGTAACAAATATCAATAATATGCTCAGATTATTCATACATTTATGTTGTCAAGTATAGTACAACCTCCTAAATTTTGCCCCTTTTTATTGTACGTATCTTCCATTAAGAATCAATACTATCAAGAGTGCTTCCTTTTGAGGACA
>NW_007007118.1:0-422 GCF_000164805.1 Carlito syrichta
ATAAATAAAAATCAAAAATATATATATATCACTCATGAACATAGATGCAACAATCCCCCCAAATATTAGCAAATAAAATTCAACAATGTATAAAAACAATTCACAACACAACCAAATGGTGTTTGTCACAGGGATGCAAGGTTGGTTCAACATACAAAAATCATCATATCAATGGGTTAAAGAACAATTAATATAATCATCATATCAATGGGTTAAAGAACAAATATCACACGGACATATCAATAGGTGCAGAACAAGTATTTGACAAAATCTTACATTCATTCATGACAAAAATTCTCAGTAAACTAGGAATGGAGGGGAATCTTTCTCTATTTGATAAAGAATATCTATTAAAAACCTACAGCAAGCACCATACTTAATGATGAGAGTTGTAAAGCTTTCCCACTAAGATCAGAAACAAG
>NW_007007119.1:0-341 GCF_000164805.1 Carlito syrichta
AAGGTACTTAGCTAATCAAAATTTAAAAGAAAGCATGGCAGTAAGAAAACAATAATCCTAGAGTATATTTATTAAAAAATTTAAAAAGCTGGCCTCGGTGGCTCAGCCTGTAATCCCGCGCCTTTGGCAGACTGAGGTGAGTGGATTGCCTGAACCAGCGGGTTCAAGTCGCCTGGGCAACTTGGCAAGACTTCATCTCTACAACAAATAAAAAAATCAGCCGGGCGTGGTAACGCGCGCCAGTAGTTCCAGCTACTTGGAAGGCTGAGGCCGAAGGATCGCTGGAGTCCAGCAGGCCGAGGCTGCGGGGGCCGGGAGCGGCCACCGCACTCCAGTCTGGG
>NW_007007120.1:0-341 GCF_000164805.1 Carlito syrichta
GGATGCTCAGGACCAAGTACTCCTGATGTTGTGTTTAATGCAATTTTGAGAAAATGGTTTTTCTTAACATTTACAAAACAATGCTAAATAAATGATGAAATAAATTTGCCTGAGATGTCTTAAGAGGAATGTTTGTATAATGTTTCCTTGGTAGTTGATGAGTAGGAATTAAAAATTTACTTATTAATTTTATCCATATCAGCTTGATATATGCTTTGGGGGAATTTGTATATAAATTATAAAAATGCAATTGTTTTATATTGAAAGGTTATTTTTATTTTTTTGTTTGCTCAAGTGCTTTTTAAGGTAGTTTCAGAACATTCTGGGCCCTTGAGTCTCAC
>NW_007007121.1:0-473 GCF_000164805.1 Carlito syrichta
TGAGTAACTAAGAAATGAAAGAATGAATATCAGCTCCAAAGCATGAGAATATTTAGTAGAAAAATAAAATATGTTCATATAAAACCCACAAAGACTACATTGTATTTGCTAGGTATGATGACAGATTCTAGAAAGAAAAGGAAGGACTCGTGTTTCTAATACTTTCACAGTCTTTCTTTCTCACGCACACATATGCACATTTGTATATGTCATATTTATTTAAATCTCTGCTTATTAAACATATATAATTCTTAATTTAGGGCACTAAAGATTCATTTAATACTTATTGAGGCCCTACTATGTACCAAGCACAATTTTGGGTGTGAATGATGATAAGAAAAATAGAGTTTGCCTTTAAAATGGATAGCTACAAATTCTGATATGTACTATAAAGAAAAATAGCAAGTTGCAGTGAGAGAACTCATAGCAACACATGACAAATATCTCCTTTAGATCAGAACAGGGTTTGGCAA
>NW_007007122.1:0-381 GCF_000164805.1 Carlito syrichta
TTATTTCAGGGAGTAAACCCACAATCCCACTACATGGACAGATTTCAAGGCAGTGGGAAGTGGGTTTCAGATTATCCATACACTTGTCGTCAGATACCAGGATCTGCAGATAGATTTTGAACCACAGCTCCCCACTTAAGTAAATCTCAAAACTGCAAAAAGGACCACCCCCAACCTATAGTCCAACTCCAGAATTGAACAAAGAGGATATACATCAAGAAGAATAGGAGATTGAGCAAACAGAAGTAAAAGCAACCCCTCCATCCCTGAATAACAGAATTAAAGAAGACGGTGAAGTGGAGGGAAGGGAAAAGTAGGGAAGAAAAATCTGCACAAATGAAGAAAAACCAAAAGAAGAATACAGGTCTCACACAGACCCCT
>NW_007007123.1:0-369 GCF_000164805.1 Carlito syrichta
GATCACTCTGTGTCCAACGGCCACCCTAGCACAAGGCCGTCTGTTCCAGGAGGTCACACATGTCTTTTCTGTGGGGCACAATTGTGGAGTGTTAGGCAGGCCTGTGGCTGAAGGCACGGGACCGACATGATTGTTGGTCACCTTGAAACCTCCATGATCGACAGGTTGAAAAGTGCCTTTTCCTATCTATCCCTCAGAGTGGCTCCTTGTGCTGGGGGGCAGGGGTAGTGGTGGTGGTGGTGGTGGTGATTATTAATATTTGGAGTCTGAATCCCACTCAGTCGCCCAGGCCAGATTGCAGGGTCATGCTCATGGCCATCATGGACTCCACCTGCTGGGCTCAGGCGATCCTCCTGCCTCTGCCCCCCC
>NW_007007124.1:0-332 GCF_000164805.1 Carlito syrichta
AGGAAGATTAAAAGTCCCTCTGTATAAGTCCTGAGGTCTCTCTAAATTTTGGTGTTGTCTATGCAGGAAGTTCTAAGAGATGGTTTTGAGGATAAGTAAGTTTTCACATCATAAGACTACCTTCAAAGGTGAGTGAAATGCTCATAGAATACACATATCACATAATAAAGCTGTCCTTCTAGAATTATCTATGGCCTCAGCTGCTCCTTTATTTCTTATTTTTATTTTTTGTCGGAGTCTCACTCTGTTGCCCAGGTTGGAGTGCAGTGGCACCCTCACGGCCACCACAGCCTCAACCTGCTGGACTCAGGTGATCCTTCCACCTCAGCCCT
>NW_007007125.1:0-332 GCF_000164805.1 Carlito syrichta
ATGTGCTTCAAGTTTCAGTCTCTTGTAGACTTTGCTAACGTCATAGGTGATTTTGACTAATGTAACACATAATCTTGGCTAGAGAAGAGGCACTGCTCTCTTTCTCTCTCTTTTTTTGTGAATTGAGATCTCCACTGCCTGGGCTGGACTGCAGTGGCATGATCATGGCTCACCATAGCCTTGTCCTCCTGGGCTGAAGCAATTCTCCCACCTCAGCCTCCCAAAGTGCTGGGATTACAGGTGTGAGATGCAGCACCTAGCAGATGCTTCTTTTTCAAAATGAAAATACTCCTTGGTTGGAGTAGCATCAGTAATGGCAACCTTTCATAACG
>NW_007007126.1:0-326 GCF_000164805.1 Carlito syrichta
CCCAGTACTATTGTATAATTAACAAAGCTGGAACCCTGGCTCAGAGAAGGACAGAAGGTAAATACCGGAAGTGATAGCTTTTCCATTTCCCACTGAGCAGCAGAATCAAAGAGAAAGATAAAAGAACTGCTACAAATGAAAAAAGAGAGAGAGAGAGAAATCACTAGTAACCCCAGAACCTCAACAAAGAATCAGTACCTGAAAGAACAGCACCAGAGCACAAACAATGACTGTCTCTGAGAGTGACAGTAACTAGAATGAGAGTAACTAGAAGGTACTTACAGAGATCAGAGAATTGTTGGATAGAATAAATAAAAATCAAAAAA
>NW_007007127.1:0-362 GCF_000164805.1 Carlito syrichta
GCCTCTCTTTCCTGCTCTGACTAGTCAGAAGCTTCTTGGGAGCAGAAACACGAGGGCATGGGTCACCCGCATGTCACACCCAGCAGAGTTGCTCACTCCCGAGAGCCTGGGCAGCCCTCACCCTCCAGCCCCTCCAGGCAACCCCCGTGGAGGGCAAAGGCCCACCCTCCTCTCCTTCCCACTGCCCTGGAGGGCCCCCCAAGCCCAGAGTGAAAAAAGCAAGGGTGGCAGGCTGGACATGATGCAGCAAGGGCTCTTGGGGGTCTTCTCGTCCTTTCCCAGGGAGGCCAATGATCCTTTGCAAAGACTCCCCAGTCCTGGCCACCCCCATCCAGACCCCATGAGGAAGGCCCTCTATTCTC
>NW_007007128.1:0-455 GCF_000164805.1 Carlito syrichta
ATTCCGTTACTCTCCATTCCATTCTTTTCCATACCATTCCTCTCCATTCCATTCCATTCCTCTCCATTCCTTTCCATTACATACTATTCCAATCCATTCCATTTCTTTGCATCCCTTTAAATTCCATTCCATTCCATTCTTCACCAAACCATTCCATTCCATTAAATTCCATTCCATACCAATCCACTCCATTCCCTTCCAATCCGTTTCATTACATTCCATTCCTCTCCATTCCATTTATATACATTCCTCTATAGTCCATTCTATTCTATTCCAATCCATTCCATTCCATTCCACTCCATTTTTTCTTCTCCATTTCAGTACTCAAAATTCCTCTCCATTCCATTACATTCCCTTCCATTTCATTTCAGTCCATTTCAATCCATTCTACTCCAATCCATTCCTCTCCAATCTATTCCTCTCAATTCCTGTACATTACATTCCATTACACTCCA
>NW_007007129.1:0-374 GCF_000164805.1 Carlito syrichta
AGTTAAGTCAGTTAGATAGCTAAATGGCTAGGTAGTGATATCAGCGAGTTAAGTCAGCTGACTAGTCAACTGGCTAGCTGGTTAAGTCAGCTAGTTTAGTCAGCTCTCTAGTCAGCTGACTATGTAGGGAGCTAGCTAGATTAGTCAGCTTGCTAGCAAGCAGGCTAGCTGTTCAATTCACCTATTTAAGTCAACTGGCAAGCCTGCTGGCTAGTTATTTAGCTAGCTAGTTGAGTCAACAGGCTAACCAGCTGACTAGCTTAAGTCAACTAGGTAAGTCAGATGGCTAGACAGCTGGCTAGATAGATAGCCATCTAGTTAAGTCAGCTGACTAGCCAACTTACTAGCTGGTTAAGTCAGCTAGTTAAGTCAGC
>NW_007007130.1:0-368 GCF_000164805.1 Carlito syrichta
ATATGAGGCCACCAAAAATAAGTCCGACCTCACATGGACAGAGGACATGAACAGATCTTTCAAAATTCTTAAACAAGCCCTGGTGTCAGCCCCAGCTCTGGGACTGCCAGATCTGACTAAACCCTTTTTCTTGTTTGTTGATGAGTCTAAGGGAATAACCAAAGGAGTGCTGTTGCAGCAAATAGGGCCATGGAAGAGTCCAGTGGCATACCTGTCAAAGAAGTTAAACTTCGTGGCTGCTGGGTGGCCCCCATGTTTATGAATCATCTCGGCAGTTGCCACTATGGTCAAGGATGCTGACAAAATCACCATGGGAAAAGAACTACATGTCACTGCCCCTCATGCTGTGGAAGAAGTTCTAAAACAAC
>NW_007007131.1:0-328 GCF_000164805.1 Carlito syrichta
AGCAGCCACTGCACTCCAGTCTGGGTGACAGAGTGAGACTCTAACTCAAAAAAAAATAAAATTAAATTAAATTAAATTAAAATCGTAAGCATTTAAAGAGTACAGGTCAGTGGCATTAAGTAGATAAACATTGCTGTGCTCAAAACACTACCATCCACCCACAGAACTCTTTCTGTTTTGCAAAACTAACCATTAAGTAATATTCCCCTTTTCTCCCAAGTTCCTAGCAACCAACTCTCCACTTTCTTTCTCTAGGAGTTTGATTACATTTGCTATCTCATATAAGTGAAGTCATACAGTATTTGTCCTTTTTTGAATGACTTGTTTA
>NW_007007132.1:0-326 GCF_000164805.1 Carlito syrichta
CCATTTCTGTATGGAGTGGGGATCATCGTGAACAGACAGAGATCATTTGGGAAGAAGGTCCCAGCCTTGGACCTAGAGTTCCCAAAAGGTGGTGTATTGGCAGACAATTGAGCTGTGGGTTTGGGAGACTGAGGTGGGGGACTGCTGGAACCCAGGAGTTCGAGACCTCCCTGGGCCACGTAGTGAGACATTGTTCTCCCCAGATTGTGGAAACGAGTTGCACATGGTGGCTCCCATGGTCCCAGCTACATGGGATGTGATAGACTCCATCACAGGGCGTTCCTTTGTGTTGCCACCACTGACAGAATGTGCAAGTCCAGGCCAGG
>NW_007007133.1:0-326 GCF_000164805.1 Carlito syrichta
CTGACTTAACAAGGTGACTTAACTAGCTAGCCAGCTGGATAACCAGCTGACTTAACTAGTTGACTAACAAGTCACACAGCTGGACATCCAGGTAACAAAACTAGCTGATGTAACTAGTTATTCAGCAGACTCGCCAGCTGAATTAGCTAGTTCTCTAAGGACCTGGATAGCCAGCTGACTTAACTAAGTTGACTTAATTGGCTAGGCAGCTGGCTAGCAAACTGACTTAACTAAGTCACTACCTAGTCAGCAAGCTGGCTAGCCCACTGACTTAACTAGCTGTCTTAACTAACTGGCCTGCTTTCTAGCCAGTTGAGTTAACTAGC
>NW_007007134.1:0-325 GCF_000164805.1 Carlito syrichta
AAAAAAAAAAAAAAAAAATAAATGGGGGAGGACACAGAGGCCTTCATATAATCACTAAATTACAAAGAACAGATGTGAACCATTTACGGGTAAATGTGCATGCTGGCAAAGAGAAAACACAATAAAACAGCATGCACTGAACCAACCAGATTGGCTTTTAAATGACTCATACGTGTGATTACTGAAGACAGCAACAAAAATAAAAATACTCACTTGACTAGGGCTAATACACTTCAGTTACTTTAAATTAACTGCTAATCATGCCTTTTCATGTGTTATGCATTCCTTTTTGACAGCTAAATTGAAATGTGATTTTTCTGATTTT
>NW_007007135.1:0-892 GCF_000164805.1 Carlito syrichta
CACTAGACATCACAGAAGACTACAAGAAGGTCCAAGTGGCTGGAGGACAGTGAGTGAGGGAAGCAAGAAGGCAGCACATGCGGATCTTGGTGGGCCATGCTATGGTTTGAGATTTTATTCCTCGTGCAATGAGAAGTCCCTGAAGGGTCTTACACTAAGTGGCAATATGATTTGGATTATATTCCTAAACTACCACTTCAACTGCTTTGTCAGAAGAACTGTAAGGAAATAAAAGCTGAAGGACACAGGTCAGAAAGTTATGGCTATAGGAAAGGCAAGAAAGAATGGTGAAAAACATGAGGAGAGAGTGAATATGAGACATACCCTGGGGTCTTAATAAATCACACTTTGGTAATAGATTGGATGTGGGGGATGAAAGAGAGGAAGGTGATAAGATTCCCAGATTCACAGTTTGAGTGACTGAGTGGTCCAAGTTTCCATCAGGAGATAGAGAGATGACAGGAGAAAGACATTTGAAGATGGAAGATGAAGAGTATAGTTTTGAGTATGTTAAGTTTGAGATGTCTATTAGACTAGACAAGAAAAACATCAAGTGGCAGTGTGTGTGTGTGTGTGTGTGTGTGTGTGTGTGTGCGTGTGTGTGTATGTGTGTGTGTGTGTGTGTGTATGTGTGTATGTGTGTGTATGGTGTGATCAAAAAGATGTCAGATAGAGACATGGAGTGGATAAGTTCAGTTAAGAAGGGGATAGAAGAAAAGAGACCTAGGAGAGAGCCGAAAGGAGCTTCAACACTTAGAAGACAGACAGATGTCAAGCAAATAATACCTGAGAAGGGGTCAGAGACTATAGAAGAGCTTAGAATTAACAGGCCAAAAGAAGAGAGTGTTTCAAAAATAGAGGTGATCAATGATGCCAAATGCAACTGAGGTCA
>NW_007007136.1:0-877 GCF_000164805.1 Carlito syrichta
CTGGGCAGCTCCCCACAATGGCCCTAACATCCCAACTCACCCTTAGTGTTAGCCTCTCCATGCAGCTGGATGCAGCCAAGCTCCAGCTCTACAATCTACTCCTTCATATCTGCCTTCTGCCCCATGACTTCCATGAAGCGGTTCTGGAGCCAGAACCCAGAGTCAGGTGGCCATGGCAGCCTGTCACCCCACCCTCCTTGGGCCTGTCAGAAGACACTCCCTCACCTGCAGATTCTGCGTGGCCCCCTGGAAGGCCTGGTGCTCTATCACATTACAGGCTCACCCCTGGTCCCAGGGGCTGGAGTCACCTCTCCTGGCACCATCCAGGTCGGGTCTGCCAGTGTGACCAAGTGCTGGCAGCACATTCTCCGCTTCTTCAGCTGCCACAGCAACCATGTCTGCTCATCATCAGCACTGGCTAGAGCCACATTAAGGGATGCCACCTGTGGCCAACAGGGGTGAGTGTTTGTGGGGGGAACGCACAGGAAGAAGAGTTGGCAGGGAGATGGAGAGGATCCCCCTCTCGGGCCTGCATGGGGGCAACTGTTGTTCACAGGTGTCTGACCACTGACTCTGGGGAAGGGAGTGGGGATTGTGAAAAATCAGGGGGCAGAAACACCAAGACATTGAGGGTGTCCAGGGGACCCCAGAGGAAGCCAAGGGGTCTGGCTCGCCATGGCCTCTTGGCTATTCAGTTGCTCTGGGGTGATCAGTATGAATTGAGGAGGCTTCTCATCCTCATCCTTATTCTTGTGCTGCTTCTCCTCATCCTTATTTTTATCCTTGTGCTCAGCCTCCTCCCCGTCGCCCAGTTCATAAACTGGTGGGGAGCCAGAGGGGTCCTCAGACAACCCAGCAAGAGAGACTGAGGGGCTAC
>NW_007007136.1:2211-3270 GCF_000164805.1 Carlito syrichta
CAATAAAATCATACTGCTGAATGACTTCTGAGTCAACACAGATATCAAGACAAACACAAAGATGTCTGAAAACACATGAAACAAAGACACATCAGAATATCTGGGATGCCATGAAAGCAATGTTAAGAGGGAAATTCATAACATTGCATGTATACATCAAGGTAACAGAAAGATCACAAGTAAACCACCTAACATCACACCTAAAGGAGGCTAAATCCTAACTTCAGCAGATTACCGAGAAAAAAAGTCACAATTGCAGTATATAGAAAGATAAAAAACATTGAAAGTGAACTGGATTTTAAAAATGTGGTATATATACATGATGCATAATTATGCATCCATGAAGAAGCACAAAATCATAGACTTGGGTAGCAAATTGGTTGGAGCTGGAGACCATCATACTAAGTGATCTATCACAGAAACTAACTGAATACCACATGTTCTCACTCAGAGGTAGGCCCTCAACATTAGTCACATTAACACAAGGGAGATACTGGTGATCACTGGACACCATTAGGGGAGGGAGGGAGGAGGATGGGGGATACATGACAACACAAAGCATACTTGGTCTGATACTCGAAGTAGTGAAGGCCACCTAGAAGACCAAACTTCACTTGCATGCAGCCTACTTATGAAGTTAATCCTCACTTGTACCCCACATCTCTGTAATAAAACAAAATTAAAACAAAACAAACAAAAATGGCTCACAATATAATCCCAGCACTTTGGGAGGCAGAGGCTAGAACATTGCCTGAAACCAGAGGTTTGGGACCATCTGGGCAACATAGCTCGACTTCTTCACAATACATCAAAAAAGTAGCCTGGCATGGAAGTGCATGCCAGTAGTCCCAGCTCTGGAGGATCAGCTGAGACAAGAAGGTCAAGGTTTCTGTGAGTCATGACAGTACCACTGTACTCCATTCTGGGCAACTGAGTGAGACCCCCACTAAAAAAAAAGCATTCTCTTCACAGAGGTGTTGAGGTTAAATAAGGTAATACATGTAAAATAGTGGGCATTTAGTGTGCAGCTAACAGGTAGATATTGGCTGACTCCCACTG
>NW_007007137.1:0-401 GCF_000164805.1 Carlito syrichta
AGCTAGTTAACTCACCTATTTAAGTAAGCTCAATAGCCAACTGGTTAGCTAGGTAGCTAGATAGTTAATTCAGGCGGTAAACCAGCAGTATACATTGGTAGCTAGCTAACTAAGTCAGCTGGCTAGCCACCTGGCTAGCTAGAGATGTCAGCTAGTTAAGTCAGCTAGCTAGCTAATTGGCTAGCTAGTTATGTCAGCTACTTGAGTCAGCTGGCTAGCCAGCTGGATATGTGAGCTAGTTAATTCAAGTGGCATGACAACTGGCTAGCTAGGTAACTACATAGTTAATTCACCTGGCTAGTCGGCTGACTAGCTGGTTAAGTCAACTAGTTAAGTCAGCTGGCTAGCCAGCTCAATAACTCACTTACGTAACTGGCTAGCCAGCCGGCTAGCCAGCCAAC
>NW_007007138.1:0-325 GCF_000164805.1 Carlito syrichta
CAGTTTGCTGACTTAACTAGTTGGCCAGCAAGTGAGCCGACAGGTGAGCTCACTTAACTATTCGGCCGGTGAGTGAGTCTACTGGTCAGCTGACTTAACTAGTTAGCTGGGGAGTTAGCTGAATTGTCAGCTGATTAACTAGTCGGCTGGAGAGTGAGTTGGCTGCTCAGCTAACTTAACTTGTTGGCTGGTGAATGAGCTGACAGGTCAGCTGACTTTAGTCAGCTTGTGAGTTAGCCGACTGGTCAGAAGACTTAACTAGTCATATGGCAAGTGAGTCGACCAGTAAACCGACTTAACTTGTTGACTGGCGAGTGAGCTGACA
>NW_007007139.1:0-325 GCF_000164805.1 Carlito syrichta
AGGGCCAGAGCCTTACTGGTCCTGGGTCTCCAAGGGCTGGGACCCTCCAGGGCCTGGGGCACCAGAAGGGCCCTGGGGTGAGAGGGCCGGAGTCCTTATGGACCCAGGGCTCCAGAAGGCTCCCGTGAAAAGAGGGCTAGGGCCCTTTAGGGCCTGGGGCTTCAGGAGGTAACTGGGGTGAGATGCTTGGGCCCCTTTGGTGTTCAGGGACCCTGGAGGGCCCTGGGGTGAAAGGGCTGGGTTTCTTCTGGGCCCGGGGCTCCAGTGAAGCCCTGGGGTGACATGGCCGGGGTTCTGGTACTGGGCCTCCAGGAATGCCTTATGG
>NW_007007140.1:0-844 GCF_000164805.1 Carlito syrichta
TCATATCTAGACAGTTGGCTAGCAAGCTGACTCAACTAGTCAATTTAACTAAGTAGCCAGCTTTCTAGCCAGCTGATGTAAGTAGCCAGCAACCTAGCTAGACAGCTGGCTAGCCAACTGACTTATCTAGGTGAGTTAACTAGATAGCCACTGGGATAGACAGTTGACATATCTATCTAGCTACCTAACTAGCCAAATGTCTAGCCAACTGACATAACTAGGTGACTTAACTAGCTAGCCAGCTAGCTAGCTGACTGACCTAACTGCCAAGATACCTAGCTAGCCAGCTGGATAGCCATCTGACTTAACTAGCTTGCTACCTACATAGCCTGATGACTTGCCAGCTGACATAACTATTAACTACCTAGCTAGCAAACTGGTTATTGAGCTGACTTAACTAAGTTATTTAACTGACCAGTTAACTGGTTAGACAGCTGACCTAACTAGCTAGCTACCCAGCTAGGCAGCTGGCTGGCCAACTCACTTAACTCGCTGACTTAACTAGCTAGCAAGCTGACTTAACTAGCTGACTTAACCAGCTAGCTACCAAGCTAGTCAGCTGGCTTAATTATTTAAGCTAGCTACCTAGCTAGCTATATTGGTAGTCACCTGACTTAACTAGCTGACATAACTAGCTAGCTAGCTCAAATGACTAGTTGTCTTATGTAGCTCGCTTCCTAGCTAGCCAGCTGAATTAACTAGCTGCGTTAACTAGCTAGCTACCTAGGTGGCCAGCTGACTTATATAGTTAACTAACTAGCGAGGTACCTAGAAAGCCAGCTGACATAAATAGTTATCTAACAAGATAGCTACCTAGCTAAAATGCTGACTCAAATAGTTAGTG
>NW_007007141.1:0-324 GCF_000164805.1 Carlito syrichta
CCAACCAGTCAGCAAACTAGACGTCTCACTCACCAGCCAAAAGTTCAACTAACTCGACGGTTTGCTCGCAGGCCAACAGGACAGCTAACTAGTTGGCTTTCTCGCCAACTGACTAGGTAAGTCATCTCACCAATGGCTCTCTCGTTGGCAGGCTAGTTAAGTCATCTCACCCACTGGCTCACTCAATGGCCAACTAGTTAATTCAGCTCACTGGTCTGCTCACTCGCTGGCCAACTAGTTAAGTCTTCTGACCAGTCAGCTCATGTGCCAGCTGACTAAAGTCAGCTGACCAGTGAGCTCACTCATCAGCAGATTAGTTAAGTC
>NW_007007142.1:0-405 GCF_000164805.1 Carlito syrichta
AATTTGAAGTCAAGTCATTATCCTCTGCTTTTTATTTTTCCCAGAAAAACAGGAGGTTCTGTCATTTGCTGAAAGTGTTTAGGTAAGGGTGATGACTTATTTTGCTCAGGTTGCCATAACAAAACACCATAGACTGCATAGGTTAAAAAATAGAAATGTACTTTACACAGTAAAGTACTGGAGGCTGGAAATCTGGGATCAGGGAGCCAACAAAGCTGTGTTCTGGTGAGGGCTCTCTTCCTGGTTGATAGATGGCTGCCTTTTCCCTGTATGCTTTCATGGTAGCAAGAGATTGAGGAGAGAGGAGAGAAGCAAAGAGGGAGGGAAGAAAGGAGGGAAGGAGGAAGGGAGGGAGGGAGGGAGAATCTTGATATCTTCCTTTTTTAAATAGGACACTAATCTATG
>NW_007007143.1:0-322 GCF_000164805.1 Carlito syrichta
CCCCAGGCAGGCCAAACATCTGACTTGGCAACAAGAACCTTCCACCTTGAAAGGACAGGAACATGTCCCTCACCAAGGGACATTTCTTCCCCCAACCACATTTTTCCTGGATCTAAACCCAGTCACCCTGTTAACACACCATGTACAGTTGAGAATCGTCTCACAGTGTACGATTCTGATGTTTTTGGAGACAAGTCTGGTTCTGTGGAGAAGGCTGGGGCCTGGGGACACAACTGTCATTCTCAGCCAGCATCAAAATCGTGAGCTCCGGTGATCCACCTGCTTCAGCCTCTGGAGTGGCTGGGACGATGGGCACCTCCAC
>NW_007007144.1:0-321 GCF_000164805.1 Carlito syrichta
AAAGAAAGAAAGAAAGAAAGAAAGAAAGAAAGAAAGAAAGAGAGAAAGAAAGAAAGGAAGAAAGAAAGAGGAAGGAAGGAAGGAAAGAAGGAAGGAAGGAAGGAAAGTAGAAAGAAAAAAGGAAAGAAAGAATGAATCTATTCTTCTTCAAACCTTCTGCACTCAGTCCTTCCCCCTCATCCTCCCACATGTGGGGGTCCTCCAATCTTGGAACCTTACCTCCCAACCCCCCCAATGCTTGTACCCAATTTAGGGCAGGATTTCTCGAGGATCCCTGGCTGGGTTCCTCTAAGCTCTCCTCTCCAAGGTAAGAAATATGCT
>NW_007007145.1:0-397 GCF_000164805.1 Carlito syrichta
TTTAAACTAGGTAATTGTTATAGTTTATAACACATTACAAAGTCAGTATGAGTTTATTTTGGTGCAAAAAATATTTTGAAATCCGTGCATTTTTCTTTCTTTCTTTCTTTGTGTGTGTGTGTGTGTGTGTGTGTGTGTTTACTGACTCTTTCTTTGTGAAGAGAAGGGGGAGCAGGGAAGGAGAGAACACACGCTGCATTTCTAAAAATAATACACATGTTTCATGATTTTTCAAAGATCCCTCATAGATAAATCTGGGAAATATTCGGTAAGTAAAATCAAAAGGGTTTCAGACATCCAAGAAGAGAAATCAAGTGAGAAGATTTTATAGGCATTAGAAGCTGAGGAGATATCTAAGCAGCACGCAAGATTCATAGTCCTCTGTAAAAAAAAAAAA
>NW_007007146.1:0-316 GCF_000164805.1 Carlito syrichta
ATGGAGAGGAATGGAATAGAATGGAATGGAATGGAATGGAGTGGAATGGAATGGAATGGATATGAAAAGAGAGGAATGAAATGGAATGGAATGGAGAGGAATGGAATGGAATGGAATGGAGGGGAATGGAATGGTGAGGAAAGGAATGGAATGAAATTGAAGGGAATAGAGAGGAATGGGAAAGAGAGGAATGGAGTGGAAAGGAATAGAAAGTAATGGAATGGAATGGAGAAGAATTGAGAGTAATGGAATGGACAGGAATGGAGAGGAATGGAATGGAATGGAGAGGAATCGAATGCAATGAAATAGAATTGAA
>NW_007007147.1:0-439 GCF_000164805.1 Carlito syrichta
GGCTAGCTAGCTAGATTTCTAGCTAGGTAGCTTGCTAGTTATTTCAGCTAGTAAATTCAGATGGCTAGCTATGCAACTAGCTAGATATATCAGCTAGTTAAGTCTGTTGGATAGCTAGTTAAGTCAGCTAGTTAAATAAGCTGGCTAGTCATTTGCCTAGCAGGGTAGCTATCTAGTTAACTCAGCTGAATAACCAGCTGGCTAGCTAGTTAGTTAATCTAATTAAGTCAGCTCGATAGCCAGTTAGTTAGGGAAGTAGCTAGGTAATTAAGTCAGCTGGCAAGCCAGTGGGATACGTAGGTAGCTAGCTGGTTACATTGACTGGCTAGCCACCTGGCTAGCTAGAGATATCAGCTAGTTAAGTCAACTGGCTAACCATCAGCCTAACTAGTTATGTTAGCTAGTTGAGTTAGCTGGCTATCCAGCTGGCTAACTGGTT
>NW_007007148.1:0-718 GCF_000164805.1 Carlito syrichta
ACCCACTTGGAGGACTTGACTCCCCTGTAAACTTCCCACATGAATATGAAGTCTATCTCGGGGCCAAAGCCCCACAAGACTTTCTCCAGCTCATCTCCTGGAGCAACTCCTGACTTATTGATTATAGAAAACAAGACGGTGTCTCCTCAGATTCTCTTCAGAGTAACAAGTATTCTAGAATCTTTCATTCCAGAGCCTTGTGCTCCAGAACTCTGGGCCCCAGTGCTGTAGAAACCTAGGAAATTTGAAAGAGGAAATGTCGGTGACCTGCACTGACCAGGGAAGGGTTAGGACCGCACCGGTGAATCAGAACGGAGAGAAGAAAACTACTCGGAGGCAGCTCTTCTGGGAACAGTCTGGCCAAGACTGAAGCCGATTTTATTCAAACCTTTTCCAACTTATATACCATTTTCTATACCCTCCAGCAATGTGATAATCACTCACTGGGGGCGTACAAGTTTCGTGCTTTACAAACTATGCATCACAAGACCACCACGAGATCTGCAATTTCCAAGCAAACAATTCAAATTCCATGATGCCTGCCGTGCTTACATCAAGGTCACAGGTGCACAATTTCAATACAAATCGTTCAAAGTGTTTTCCATAATGTTCAACGAATCATTCATATTATACTCTTTGCTCTATACCCTGATTAATACAAAAAACTTTCCTGAGTTAACTCTAGGTTCAATCCAAGTTCACTGATTCCCATATTTTA
>NW_007007149.1:0-4087 GCF_000164805.1 Carlito syrichta
ATGGACAGAAGACACGACCCTCTTCCTCAAGCCTGTCCTCTCCCTTGCTCGGGCGCTGAACTTCGTGTGAAAGCTGCTCCCCAGCATCAGAAAGACCTGGGTGCAAATTGCTGCTCTGCCACTTATCAACCACGGGGGTCGCTCTTCTCTTTCACGGGTGTCCTCTGCGGACCACCAGCTCAACCCACCAGCAGTGAACATGGGGGGCACGGTAGGAGAGGGACGATGGGGAGTTGAAGCCCCCTAAACCGCGCCAGGACATGGCGCCCTCCCCGGACTTGCTTTTCGTTTCACAGCAGAGTCTGACTTGGCACATTGCCCCGGCTCCAGCTGCCAGGTGGTGCCTTGGTCCACAAGGACTTTCAAAGAAGTGCGGGGTCCCGGGAGGCTTGGGGGACCCGCAGAGGCTGTGGGCTGGGAGCTCCTTAGGGAAGAGCTGTTTCACTCCCTAGGGCACACCTCACCCTGGGCACACAGTAGGCATCCAGGGGCCCTGATGCAGCAGGGACTTGTCCAAGCCCACAGACAGAGGGAGGAGCTGTGCCTGGAGCCTAGCTCTCCTGCCGCCCATCCCTAAGCCAGGGCTCCTCCGCAGAGCCCCCGGAAGACTCATGGGCAGGACGCACCCCCGCTACTCCCCATGGCTGTCCTCCCCTGGGGAAGCGGTGGCTGGCAGGACATGCTTCGGAGCAGGTGCAGAGTCACAATAGCAGGTGCCAGCTGGGTGGGGGAGGAGGCAGGGCATCTTCCTGCCCAGTGAAGTCAGACGGCTGGGACACCCAACATCCTCAGAAGCCACAGGCCTTGGAGCACACAGTCACCCCCTACTGCTGACCCAGGAATCAGACGGGGACAGGTGTGCAGAGGCACTCCACACGCTCGGGACAGATGCACACGGCTCCTGAGCATGCCTATGCCACAGAAGCACACGGCTGCACACCGGTGGGCCCCATGGCCCCAAAACTCCCCATCACGTGGCCCAGCCCCGGAAAGACACCCAGGAGGCCATCTGCAGACCCCGGCAGCTGCGTTTCTTTCTTCCACTCTGGGGTATTTTTAAAGTCACAATTCCAGTGAGGAACCTGCTCCAATGTGCTGCTTAAATGGCGCCACCCTGCAAGATGGCTTCTTGGGATGAAAGTCTTGGGCCAGGGCAGCAGCATCCCAGGGCACCCGGCAAGCTGGCCCCAAAGACCCCAGACAGTCTCAGAAAGGGCAGCTTTCCCTCAGCTCTGTCCGAGGGAGTGTTTGACCTCCCTTGACCTCCCGAGACATCGACCTTGACCTCACCAGATGGCAATGTTGCAGATCAGTGAACAGATGCACAAGAGTCCATGGCTGGAGAGGCAGGAGGGGGCTGCTGCCCTCTGGCTTCTTGTTGGCATGCAGCAAGGAGAGGGAGGCAGCATGAGGCACTGAGGACAATGACATCGCTCTTGACAAAAGCCCTGCAAAGCTGGGGTCACACCACCAGGAGAAATCTGCGACTGAGGGTTTTGGGGCTAGTCTAAGGCCACACACAGCTAGCTGGTTAGGGACGGTGCTGGGATTTGAACTCAGTTCTGCATGGATACAAGTCCACATGTCAATGGGGACAGGGGCATGTAGACTGCCCAAGTCCATGTCCCAACTCTACTGCCCCACCTTTCTCAAGTGAAAAATCAAGAAAGAAAGAATACTCAGTGAAGAGGACCAGTGTGTGTGTGTGTAGTGTGTGAAGAGCCCCTAGGGTGGTGTCTGCACTCACTGGCTCACCGGCTACTCACAGAGAAAGCCCACGACCTCGGTGACGAGGCCTGGGGAAACCCATCCAGTTCCCCCAGCCCTGCCACGTCGACCCCCTCTTTGTCCCTCGTGTCCTCTCCCCCATCTCTGCCCTCCCACCCTCCTTCCAGCTTCTGCTCAGACATCGTCCTGAGCCCCGTCCCCTTGTGAAGCAGCCCCCCCTGGCCTCCTCAGCCTGCCCACGGTGTCTTCCCAGCACTTTAACATGCGACTGACTTCACTTCTCTGGCATGTGTTTGCTCATCTTCCCCCAGAATGCCCGCTCCTAGGAGAACAGGATTGATTTTTGTGGGGTTTCTTCACAGCTAACGCCCAGCAGGCTATTTCGCCCCCGGGGGCTATTCAGCAAAGTCTGGAGACCTTTTGGCTGTCATCTGGGGAAGGCTGGGGTGCTACTGATATGTCACGGGTAGAGACCAGGGATGCCAGAGTCCCTCTGCAGCTCAGGACAGCCTCCACTACCAAACAGAAGAATAATCCCACTCCGAACGTAAAAAGTGCTGCAGCTGTGTCTTCACTGCTTGGAACATGTGTCCTGAAGGTGCAATAAATGCTTGCATGGAAGAATGAAGAGCTGTTATCGCTGCTGTCCTCATCACTGTTGCTCAAGAACAGATATGGTTGAGAAGAAGCCTCAAGAACGATTGCCTATGGGAGCCCATGGCCAACAGGGCTTACTGGCAACCTGCAACTTCTCCCCTCCAGGGGGATCTGCCCTCGGGAGCCCCCAAATGAGCTTCACGCAGCTTATTGCTGTGCCACCTGGAGCAGAGGCCGTTGGGCTGCTGGCTCTTCCGAGGGTAGCCAGCCTGCCCCTCCGCCCCAGAGCCCGGCCCAGGGCTGTGCTCCTCCCCACAGGCTATCTCTGAAGGAACCGCCAGTCCCCATCCCCATCTCCCCATGCTTGCCCGCACACTGAAAACCTGGGACCTCGAGCCCAACTGCGCAAAAAACCACCTCCACGGGCCTTTCAAGGTGATCCCAGAGGAGCCCTGCAGCCCCAGGCCTCTCTCAGCCCGGGAGACTTAACGGGTCCGAGGGAATCACGCTGCTCTGCTCCTCTGAGAAAGGGCACTGAGAGGGAGACATGGGTGTTGAGGCCTCCCCTCACCCAGCTCAGCCGGGCAGAGGACACTTCGTCATTCTGCTGACCTAGCAAATTGTCACTGACGATTTTCAACAGCCAGCGCAACCAGCCAGGCTCTCCAAACGCCAAGCACAGCCCCCGAGGACACACCCAGCCGTGGCAGTGTTTCCCAGGAGCGGAGAGACAGGAGAGGGTGGTGAGACCAAGGCCGCGCTCACCTCCAGAACAGGCTGCGAAGCCTCGTCCAGCCACAGACCCTTCCCTGGCACCCAGCCTGCGTCCCCATCAGAATTCCCACTGGAGAGCCACAACTCTCCCTGCCTGTGCCCACCCCACCCCACTGCCCTAGGCCCTGCCTGGGCTCAGCGACAAGACCTTTCTCAGCAGAATGGCAATGCTGGCAACCATGATCCCCTCTCTTGCGTCCCCCCAGCTTCTCCTTCTGCCCCTCTGCTTTCAGCCCATCCCCTCTCCTCTCTAAGGTTCTGAAATCTTCTCACCAAGTCACTGATGCTAAGGCTTGGTGGCTGACAGAAGTGGGAACAAGGCCTTGAGTCAAAGGAATGGGGTTCTGACGGTGGAACATCGGACCTCAGACGGCGAGGTGAGGTGTGATGAAACAGGGTGATACTTGGTAGCAGGGGCTTTCCAGGTGACCCTGAAGTCACATGCAGCGGGTCCCAATTCTGCCAGGCAATGAGACCAGCCCCACCCTATGGCATGACGGAGCAGGCACGTGCCAAGCGGCCACCTGGACGTGAGCCAGGGGGCAGGCCCCGATGCCGATGGTATGAAACTGAGGCAGAGAATGCTTTCCCCAGAGGCAGGGCTTGGTGGAGATGACTGCAGCTCCTTTAACCTCACTTTTTGGGAATCCAAGTTCCAGCATGAGTTACCCTGCTACCAACATCCACACCCCTCCTGTGCACTAGGACGGTGGAAGGCTTCTGCTGCATGGCCACCTTCCTCAAGTCCAGTGTCTGAGAACCAGGCGGGGGTGGGGGAGATAGCAGAGGCAGCAGCACCAGTCCTGAACGCCTCCAGTGAGTCGACACTACCATCCAGGACCTTCCTCAACTCTCACCCCTTGCTGAGCCATTTGACAGATGAAGAATTTCTGCCTCCAAGCTCTCCAAGCAGTTCTAGAAGCTGGCCAGGGTCACAGCTAGTTGCTGACCAGCTAGATTTGGGACCAGCAACTGTTTTCCAAGAAAA
>NW_007007150.1:0-306 GCF_000164805.1 Carlito syrichta
ATATGTGGTTACATATAATGCATAAAATAGAACACGTCTTCTGATGGATTTTCCTGCTGAGTGTTCAGAAAAGTCAGAGAAATGTGCGGCAGGGTTGCATCCTGTTACTTGGCCCTCCTTCACCACTGAGCTGCTCAGACCTGTCTTTTGGTGTCGCTACATAAGGGCACGGTTTACTCTCCTGAAACTCCAGGCTCAAGCACACGTTGTCTTTTAAAAAATTATTTTTATTATTTTGAGTCAGGGTCTCACTCTGTCACCCAGCCTGAAGTGCAGTGGCACAATCACAGCTCACTGCAGCCTCGA
>NW_007007151.1:0-328 GCF_000164805.1 Carlito syrichta
GCTGTCAAGTCAAGAGGATACTTAGGTACTAGCTAGTTAAATCAGCTGGCTAGCAACCTGACTAGCTAGTGATGTCACCTGGTTAAGTAAACTGGCTAGCTAGCTGGCTAACTAGTTACATCAGCTAACTGAGTCAGGTGGATAGCCAGCTGGCTAGCTGGTTAAATCAGCTAGTTAATTCAAGTGGCTAGTCAAATGTCTAGCTAGTAGTTATTTAGTTAAGTCAGATGGCAAGCCAGCTGGCTAGCTGGCTAGCTGGTTAAGTCAGATAGTTAAGTCAGCTGGCTAGCCACCTGACCTCACTAACTAGGTAACTAGGTAATTAAGT
>NW_007007152.1:0-785 GCF_000164805.1 Carlito syrichta
TCATGAACCATGAATTCAGTATTGGGTTATGAACTTCTATCTAATGTACTAAGTAGGTTTTATATATTTGCTTCTATAAGCAAGATAAGATATTATGACTTAGGTTATTAAATTAAATATTAAAATATTATTGGTGCCAAGTGTGATGTTCCTGCTAATTCTTATAGATCTTGATCATTAGTTGCTTTTTTTCATCTATGTGAAAACATTCAGGCTCTGCTGTACACTCTTAAAAAATTCCCACATATCTTTTTGAAAAGCCTCTACTTACAGTTTACATCATCTCTTACTTTGGAAAGTTAATCAATTGTCAGTAGTTAATAAAAATAATGAGCTCTGTATTAGTGTTTCCCTTGTCATGAACATCATTTATAAACATGACTCTGACCTGATTACAGAAGAGATATATTATACTGATTTTTCTGGATGTAATTTTGGTTTTTTGTTTAGGAAAACAAAATTCAACTTGGCAATAACAATAAGATGTCACTGCTACTCCTCACCATCAGGAAACACAGGAATTGCTTTGCAGAAATAATGCTGATAGTTTCTATAAGGTCATAGTGAAGAATTTAGTTGGCAGAGTGGGAATAATCAACATATTTTCTGGAGCTGAAAATTCTAGGGTTCAATTTGTGATAAAAGGCAGATGCCAAGAGGGGGGATATCAAAGTTCATTGAACAACATTTCTAAAAAGAAACTTCAAGATTTCAAACTGAACCAACCTCCCATTTTATACTTCTCCTAGAAAGTAGTGTTTGGGTTTTAATTTTTTTTGAAAGAG
>NW_007007153.1:0-499 GCF_000164805.1 Carlito syrichta
CACCTAGGTAATTCAACAGGATAGCCAGCTGGATAAATGTGTAGCAAGCTAGTTAATTCTACTGGCTAGAAAGTAGACCAGCTAATTAATACAGCTAGATAAATCAGCTGGCTAGCCAGACAGCTAGCTAGGTAGTGACCTAGTTAAGTCAGTTGGCCAGCCAGCTGGCTAGCTAATTAAGTCAGCTAGTTAAGTCAACTGGATATCAAGGTGTCTAGAGTGTTAGGGAGACAATTAAGTCAGCTGGCTAGCTAGTTGGATAACTAATTAAGCCAGCTTGTTTAGTCATCTGGCTGACAAGCTGCATAGCTTGTTAATCAACTAGTTAAGTCAGCTGGCTAACTAGCTGGCTAACCATTTATGTCACCACGTTAAGTCAGTTGTCTAGCCAGCTTGCTAACTTGTTAAAACACCAGTTAAATCAGATGACTAGTCAGCAGTCTAGCTAGTTATTTCAGCTAGTATTGTCAGCTGGGTATCTAGGTAGCTACTTAGATTA
>NW_007007154.1:0-304 GCF_000164805.1 Carlito syrichta
AATGAAATAATACTTATTTATTCAATGTTGTTTGGTAATTTTATTTTTCATACTTCCCCTTCTCTTCCCCTCAAAATCATAGTCTAAAGGTCTAACAAGAAATCAACTACTAAATAATTTATGATATCATTCAAATATGGCTTATAAAGTTCAGTTCCAAAAATAATAACAGAGAATTTACTCTATAATGTTAAGTGAAATTTTCAAGTAAAATGTTTAATGCATAATGGCAAGTGATAAAAAACAAGATGTGAAGTTTTCCATATGTTATAACTTAAAACTATAGAAAATAGTTAAATGAAGA
>NW_007007155.1:0-404 GCF_000164805.1 Carlito syrichta
CAGCTGGGTAGCCAGCCGAATTACCTTCCTGACTTAGCTAGTTAGCCAGATGGCTAGCCAGCACAATTAACTAATTTGCTACCCAGCTCGATAGCTGGATAGCCTGCTGACTTAACTAGGTAACTTAACTAGCTAGCCAGCTGTCTAACCAGCTGATTTAACTAGCAAGGTAACTAGCTAGCCAGCTGTCTAGCTAGCTAGCTGTCTAGCTAGCTGACATAACTATTTGAAATAACTAGCTAGCAAGCTTGCTAGCCGTCTGACTTAACTGGCTTTATAACTAGTTAGCAAGCTGGCTAGCCAACTGACTAAACCAGCTGACTTAACTAATTGACTTACCAAGCTAGCCAGCTGGCTAGACACCTGACTTAACTAGCTAGCTACATAGCTAGCCAGGTGGGTAG
>NW_007007156.1:0-301 GCF_000164805.1 Carlito syrichta
ATGAGTGGGTTTTTTTATTTGTAAGCTAATTTAGTACCTTATAGACACAGCATAAATGTACATGCACATAAACACAAACACACATAAATACACACACACACACACACACACACACACACACACGAACTAAGATACCTCTAGCAATGAGATAGCAATATAAACTCACCTGTTTGAACATGTTCACCTGGCTAAACTTGTTTGGCGCAATATGTAAACCAATGAAGTTTGTGCACCAAAATTTTGGGTAAAGCAATTTTGATAGTAACTTGATTTTTGAAGACCAGTCTTCCAAATCTTCCAG
>NW_007007157.1:0-300 GCF_000164805.1 Carlito syrichta
AGTTGGCTAGCGAGTTAAGTCAGCTGGGTAGACAGCCGCCTAGCTGGATAGCTAGCTAGTTAAGTCAGCTGGCTAGCCAGCTGGCTAGCTACTTAATCACCTAGTTAACTCAGCTCACTAGCCAACTTGTTAGCTAGGTAGCTAGGTAGTTAAGTCAGCTGGTAAGCCAGTGGGATACATAGGTAGCTATCTAGTTGTCAGATGGGAAGACATCTGGCTAACTAGAGGTGTCAGCTAGTTAATTCAGCAGGCTTGCCAACTGGCTAACTAGTTATATCAGCTAGTTGAGTCATTTGACTA
>NW_007007158.1:0-516 GCF_000164805.1 Carlito syrichta
CATACTCAAGGTCTCACTGAACGAACACTGCAAGAACCCCTACTCCACCAAGGATGAAAATATCATGCTAGGCATCATTATCAAGATGACCCTCACGCAGGTCTCCACCTGGTTCCCCAACGCACGCTGGCACCTCAAGAAGGAGAACAAGTTGACGTGGGATATGAGCAGCAAGGACCAGGAGGACTGTGCCCTTTTTAGCCGTGACACCAATGGCGACCCAGAGAAGGCCGAGGAGGACAATGAGATTGATTTGGAGAGCATCGACATCCACACGATGGCGACCAGAGCAATGAAGACGATGAGGACAAGACCGAACTGTGCGAACATCGCATGCTCAGGACTCAGGCTCGCAGCTGGCGACAGCTGAGGAGCTCAAGCCCCTAGACTAGCCCCTGAACTCCGCCCAGGAGGGCCTGGAGCCTGGCAGCATACACCTGCTGAGCCCCAGCTTTGCGGCGGGCGGCCTGCAGGGAGTGTCTCACAGCAAGCCCAAGATCTGGTCTCTGATGGAGA
>NW_007007158.1:1364-2052 GCF_000164805.1 Carlito syrichta
GGGTTCCCATCAGCTCCCCCAGAGACTTTGATTTAACTGGTCTAAGTAGGGCCTAGGCATGAAGACATTTTAGCAGTCCAGATGATTCTAATGGGCTGCCTGGGTTGAGCACCACTGCTCTGTATTATTTTCTACTTGGGCTTTAGGTCTGTGGCCAAGTTTGCAAGAGTCACGTGGAAGTCACATAGAGGAGGCACCAGTGACAGTCCACACAGTGTCAGTGGATGGGCTGGAGACTGGATGATCTGGTATATCAATATGAACAGGTAAGATGAGAGTGACCAATCCTGGCCATAAGTGCCATGATCAAGCATGCGATGATGATGGTCTGTGTCAAAGGAGAATTTCCCAGAGGTCAGGCATCTCACTGTCCCATGAAGGAAAAATGGGATGTTCTTATATATAGTCGATTCTCATTATTTGCGGTTGTTATGTTCTATAAAGTTATTATGAACATGAAATTCGTGAATACTGGACCATTCCTCACAGGGGAAAATACAGGGTGTGGTTCCCATGAGGCTCAGGCCACAGCATGTTCATCCATCAATTAATGGTTTATGTGTGTTTCTGTTTAACGAGCACCTTCTTTAATATATGGTTAATCCATTAGCATTGAGTTCACAGACAACTGCACTATATATAACTCCTGCCTGAACGAGGCTTGTCCAACATATGCATTTTCTCTGTA
>NW_007007158.1:2730-3892 GCF_000164805.1 Carlito syrichta
TAACCCTTGTTCATGAGGTATGCCCCTCCCTCCCTTAGCAGTTTTCCTCAAATGCCAAATCTCACTGCCCCTCCACTGGCAGTTTCCCACTACTGCCAATCCCTTTCTTTATAGTATTATGATAATTGTTCAAGGCCCACTTATGAGTGAGAACATATGGTACTCTGGTTTTTGTTTTGGTGATAGATCACTGAGTATGATCAACTCTAAACCTATCCAAGTTGCTGCGAAGTCCATATATTTGTTCTTCTTTATGGCTGCATAATATTCCATTGTATATATGTACCACATTTTTAAAAATCCAGGTCTCTGACTGTTTTAAGTGAATGTTGCACACTGTAAGTGCAATAGATGCCTAGAAAAAGCTACCAGTGGGGTCTTTAAGAACAACTTTCCCAAGAAATTGAACTTACATAGGACTTTGAGGAAAGATAGAGTGGGTAGAGGACATATTTAAGGAGATATGAATACAGCCTGAAAAGTGGAAACAAGCATAGTGTTTCTGTTTTTTTTTTTCCAAATAATAAAGAGATGAACTTAACTAGGATGTCTGTGCGTGAGGAGTTGGAAGTGATGGAGCTGTTTGCAAGCTTAGTGCCTGATCATGCTTTGTTCCTTAGCCCAAAAGACATTTTCCCAAAAACACTGACCGGACATTCCAGGTAGACTAAATACCAGCAAACATTTTATACTCTATTCTTACTTGCCACAAAATTTAGTCAGGATCTCAAGGACTCATTTGTAATAGTAGGTACTTTAATTTAGGGCCAATGTATCTGAGAGGTCATTCTGAAGAAAGATCTAGGAAATGGGATCTCAAGTGGTGAATGACACCACAGGAGTCTGGGAAAATTCAATCACACACCTTCCCATGGGAACCCACCCCTCCTTTTCAGCAGCAAACTAACTGGACTACACACCAGTGAACATCACAAGTATAAACCACCCTGTTTTTTTCTTCTTCTTTTTTTTTTGAGTTGGAGTCTCAGTCCGTTTCCCAGGCTGGAGTGTAGTAGTACACTCACAGCCACCTCAGTCTTGACCTGCGGGGCTCAGGTGATCCTCCAGCCTCAGCCTTCCAAGTAGCAGGAACTACAGGTACACGCCACCATGCCTGACTAACTTTTTGATTTATTGTAGAGATGAGGTCTCACCAATTTGG
>NW_007007159.1:0-576 GCF_000164805.1 Carlito syrichta
ATCTAGTTAAGTCAGTTGGCTAGCCAGTTAAATAGCTAGTTAAACAACCTAGTTAAATCAGCTCACTAGCCAACTGGTTAGCTATTTAGCTACGTAGATAAGTCAGCTGGCAAACCAGCGGGCTACGTAGGTAGCTATTTAATTAAGTCAGCTGGCTATCCAACCGGCTAGTTAGGTAGCTAGGCATTTATGTCAGCCTGCTAGCCAGCTGGCTAGCTAGTTAAGTCACCTAGTTAAGTCAGCTGGCTAGACAGCTGGCTAGCTACGTAGCTAGATAGTAAAGTTAGCTGTCTAGACCACTGGCTAAATAGTTAAGTCAACTGGCTAGCCAGCTGGCTAGCTATATAGCAAGCTAGTTAATTCAGCTTACTAGCAATCAGGCCAGCTATGTAAGTCAGCTAGTTAAGTCTGTTGGGTAGCCAGCTGACTAGCTAGGTAGCAAGACAGTTAACTCAGTTGACTAGCCAGCTGGCTAGCTAAAAAAATCATCTAGTTAATTCAGCTGGTTAGCCAGTTAGTTAGGTAGGTAGAGAGTTAGTTAGGTCAGCTGGCTAGCCAGCTGGCTCACTAGTTAAG
>NW_007007160.1:0-340 GCF_000164805.1 Carlito syrichta
CCAGTCTGGGTGACAGAGTGAGACTCCAACTCAAAAAAACAAAACAAAACAAAAAAACAGGATTTGGAAAGCATCCTTGATATGGATATTGGTCTTAGTTGAAAGATGGTGGCGTGCAGTGAGACTCAACACCCTTTAAGGCCAAGAGATTTATTAAAGTGGTGGCTACATAAAGAAGGAAGAGGGTCTGTAACTGCCGGGTAGGGGAGGGAGAGTGAGGGAGTGCCTGTGAGCGAGGTCTGTATTTATCGGTTTGGGAGGGGGTGGCCAGTGCTGTGCCGGGGCCTGGCAAGGGCTGGCCAATGCTGTGTTAAGGTCTTATTGGAGGGGGCTATGAGGT
>NW_007007161.1:0-322 GCF_000164805.1 Carlito syrichta
ACCTAGGTGGCCAAGGCGGGAAGCTGCCTGAGGACAGGGGACAGAGACTAGCCTGGGTGAGGTGGCCAGACCTTATCTCAGTGAGAGGTACCCAAAATTGAGTCAGACTTGATGTCCCCCAGAGTCCCAACTGCTCAAGGCCCAAGAGGGGGGAACTCCTGTGCACCACAGGTCGAGTCCCAGGGAGCCATGATCGTGCCACCATGCCCCAGCCCATCTGACGGACACTCCGTCTCCCATGTGCATCACGATGGGCTTCCATGGCTCTCCAGGGAAACGTCTGGGTGGGCAGGGGACGATGGAGTGATTGGAAGAGGAAGGG
>NW_007007162.1:0-450 GCF_000164805.1 Carlito syrichta
GGTAGAATAGAATGGAATGGAGAAGAATGGAGTGGAATGGAGAGAAATGGAATGAACTGGAATAGAGAGCATGGAGAGGAATAGAATGAAAAGGAATGGAAATGAATGGAATGGAATGGGGAGGAATGGAATGGAAAGGAATGGAGAGGAATGGAATGGAATGCAATGGAATGGAACGTAGTGGAATAGAATGGAATGGAGAGAAATGGAATGGAATGGATTGGAATGGAATGGAATAGAATGGTGAGGAATGGAATGGAATAGAATGCAGAGAAATGGAATGGAATGGAGAGAAATGGTATGGAGAAGAATTGTATGCAATGGAAATGAAAGGATAGAAATGGAGTGGCATGGAATGGAATGGGATGCAATGGGTTGGAATGGAATGGAGAGGAAAGGACTGGAGTGGAATGGAATGGATTGGAGAGGAAAAGAATGGAATGAAATGGA
>NW_007007163.1:0-374 GCF_000164805.1 Carlito syrichta
ATAACTGCCTGACTACCTCACTAGCCAACTGGATAGCCAGCTGACTTAACTAGCTAGGTCCTGTGTAGCCTGCTGTTTTGCGAGCAGACTTAGTACCTAGCTACCTAGCTAATAAGCTGGCTAGTGAGCTGATGTAACTAGGTTGTTTAACAAGCTAGCTAACTGGCTAGCCAGCTGACTTAATTAGCTAGCTACCCAGCTAGGCATTTGGCTAGTCAGCTGTCAACTTGCTGGCTTAACAAGCTAGCAACTGACTTAACTAACTGACTTACCCAGCTAGCTACCTAGCTAGCCAGCTGCCTTAAATTTCTGGCTTAACTACCTAGCTACCTAGCTAGCTATCTAGCTAGCCAGCTGACTTTTCTAGCTGACTT
>NW_007007164.1:0-2988 GCF_000164805.1 Carlito syrichta
ACCTCACTAACATGCTGGCTAGTGAGCTGATTTAACTAGGTTCCTTAACTAGCCATCTAATTGGCCATCCAGCTGACTTAACTAGGTAGCTACCCAGCTAGGCAGTTGGCTAGCTAGCTGACAACTTGATGACTTAACTAGCTAGCAAGCTGACTTATCCTAGCTGACTTAGCTAGCTAGCTAGCTAGCTAACCAGCTGTCTTATCTAGCTGGCTTAACTAGCTAGCCACCTTGCTAGATGTCTAGCTATACAACTGACTTAACTAGCTGACTTAACTAGCTACCTAGCTGCCATAACTAGCTGACTTATATAGCTAGCTTTCTAGCTAGCCAGCTGACTTAACTAGCTGAAATAACCAGCTAGCCAGATGGCTAACCATCTGACTTAACTAGCATTTTAACTAGCTAGCCAGCTGAATAGACAACAGTTGTAATGAGCTGACTTAACTAGCTAGCCAGCTGGTTGTCAGCAGACTTAACTAGCTGACTTAACTTGCTAGCCAGCTGTTGCCAGATGACCTAACTAGCTGACTTAACCAGCTAGTTGGCAGGTTAGCCAGCTGACTTAACTAGCTGGCTACCTATCTAGCCAGCTGACTTACCTAGCTGACTTAAGCTAGCTAGCTGGCTAGCCACCTCACTTAACCTGCTAGCTATCTATGTAGCCAGCAGGCTAGCCAACTGACTTAACTAGCTGACTTGAACAACTATCCTGCTGGCTAGCAAGCTGACTTTTCTAGCTAGCTACCTACCTAGACAGCAGGCTAGACAACTAACTAAACTAGCTGACTTAATCAGCTAACCAGTTGGCCTACCAGCTGACTTAACTCACTGACGTCCCTAGCTAGCCAAGTAGCTATCTAGCTGACTAAACTAGCTAGCTACCTACCTAGCCAGTTGACTAGCCAGCTATCTTAACTAGCTGAATGAACCAGCTAGCCAGCTGGCTAGCCAACTGACTAAACTGTCTCACTACCTAGCTAGCCAGCTGGCTAGCCAGCAGACGTATGTAGCTGACTTAACTAGAAGCTACCTAGCTAGCCAACTGACTTTAATAGTTAGCTAACTAGTTAGCTACCTAGCTAACAAGCTGACTTCAATAGTTAGCTGCTTTGCTAGCTATCTGACTTAACCAGGTAGATAACTAGTTAGTTTATTCGTTATCTAACATGCTAGCTAGGTGATTTAAGCTTCTGACTTATCTTGTTAGTTAATGAGTGGCTAGCTGACTCAACAAACTGACTTAACTCGTTAGCTAGCTAGCTAGCTGACCATCCAGCTGACTTAACTCATTAGCTAACTAGCTAGCTAGCCTACCCAACCAGCTGACACAACCTGTTTGCTAACTAGTTAGCTAGCTGACTCAACATGCTGACTTAACCCGTTTGTTAACTAGCTAACAACCTGATTCATCCTGCTGACTTAACCCTTCAGCTAACTAGATAGCTAGCTGTCTTAACCATCTGACAAAATTAGAAGCTGACTTAAATAGCAGTTGACTTAGCTAGCTGACTTAACTACTTAGCTAGCTGACTTATCTGGCTGACTTAACTAGTTAGCTAACTGACTTGACTACCTGAATTAAATAATTAACTAACTAGCTGAATAACGAGCTGACTTAACTACTTAGCTAACTTGTTAGGTAGAAGACTTAAGTAGCTGACTTAAATAATTAGCCAAATAGTGAGCTAGCTGATTTAGCTAGCTGACTTAACTAGTTGGCTAACAAGATAGCTAGCTGAATTAACGAGTAGGTTAATGACTTAGATAAAAGTTTTAACTAGTTGGTAAATGAATGAAATAGCTGACTTAACTAGTTGGTTAGTGAGTTAGCTAGGTGACTTAACTTGTTGGTTGACGGGGTGGCTGACTAATTAGCTGGTTTAACTTGTTGGCTGACAACTCTGCTGACTTCTTAGCTGGCTTAACAAGCTGGCCGACTAGTCGGCTGACTATTTAGTGGAGTTAACAAGTTGACTGATAATTGGCCCCCTAGTTAGCTCAGTTAAGTAGTTGGCTGGCTAGTTTGCTGACCTAACTAATCGGCCAACTAGTTGGCTGACTTGTTAGCTGACCTAACTAGTCGGCAGACTAGTTAGCTGACCTAACTTGTCAACTGACAAGTTGGTGCACTAGTCATCCGATTGGTTAGCTGACTTAACTAGTGAGCCGGCTAGTAGGCCGACAGGTTAGCAGACTTAACTAGTCAACTGGTGAGTCGACAGGTGAGCTGACTTAACTAGTCAGCCAGTGAGTGAGCTGACTGGTCAGCTGAATAAACTAGTCATCTGGCTAGTGAGTCGACACATGTGCTGCCATAACTAGTTGGCCAGCGAGTGAGCCGACCAGTGAGCTGACTTAACTAGTCGGCTCTCTAGCAAGCCAACTAGTTAGCTGACTTGTTAGCCTGTGAGTGAGCCCACAAATTAGTTGACCTGTTGGCTGGTGAGCGACTCGAATAGTTAGCTGACCTGATGGAAAGCGAGGGAGCCCACTAGTAAGCTTACCAGCTAGCTGAGTTGCTAGCCAACTAGTTAGCTAAGTAACTAGCTGATTTGCTATCTGACTTAACTAGCTAGGTGACTACATAGCGGGCTATCTAGCTGACATAACGAGCTAGCAAACAAGCTACATAGCTGTCTAGCATGCTGACTTAACTAGCTAGCTAACTGGCTAGTTAGCTGGCTAGCTGACTTAACTTTCTAGCTGACTAGCTAGCTGACTAGCTAGCTGACTTAACTAGCTAGGTGACTAGCAACCTGACTAGCTAACTGACTTAACTAACTAGCTGAATAATTAACTGACTTGCTAGCTGACTTAACTAGCTGGCTCGCTAGCTAGTTGTCTTAACTAGCTGACTAGCTAGTTGGCTAGCTAACTGGCTAGCCTGCTGACTTAATTAGCTAGCTACCTGGTTGGTTAGATGGCTAGCCAGCTGTCTTAACTAGCTAGCTACCTGCCGGCTAGCTGGCTAGGCAGTAGGCTAGT
>NW_007007164.1:3465-6925 GCF_000164805.1 Carlito syrichta
TGACTAACCCAGCTAGCCAGCTGGCTAGCCAGCTGACTCAACTAGCTCACATAACTAGTTAGCCAGCTGGCTAGTCAGCTGACTTAACTAGCTGACACCTCTAGCTAGCCAGGTGGCTAGCCAGGTGACTTAACTACCTACCTACCTATTTATCCCACTGGCTTACCAGCTGACTTAATTACCTAGCTACCTAGCTGAGCAGTTAGCTTCTGAGTTTACTTAACTATGTTACTTAACTAGCTATCCAGCTGGCTAGCCAGCAGACTTAACTAGCTATCCACCCAGCTAGGCAGCTGGCTAGAAAACTGACTTAACTAGCTGAATTAACTAGCTATCTAGCTGACTGAACTAGCTGACTGAACTAGTTAGCTGCCTAGCTAGCCAGCTGAATTTACTAGATGAAATAACTAGCTAGATACTGGCATAGTTATCTAGCTAACTAGACAACTTTACTAACTGACTTAACTAGCTAGCTAGCTGACATAATTAGGTGACATAACTAGCTAGATACCTAGCTAACCAGTTGACTTAACTAGCTGAAATAACTAGCTAGCCAGCTGTCTAGCCATCTGACATAACTAGCTTTTTAACTAGGTAGGGAGATGGCTAGCAAACTGCCATAATGAAGTGACTTAACTAGCTATCCATCTCGTTTGCCACCTGACTTAATTAGTTGATTAACAAGCTAGGCAACTGGCCAGCCAGGTGAATAAACTAGCTGACTTAACTAGTTATCTAGCTGGCTAGCCAGCTGACTTAACTAGCTCTCTAGATCCCTAGCCACCTGGATAGCCAGCTGACTTAACTAGTTGACAATTAGCTAGCCAGATAGCTAAGCAACTGTCTTAACTAGGTTGCTAACTAGCCTGCCAGTTGGCTAGCCAGCTAACTAAACTAGCTGTCTTAACAAGCTGGCCTGCTTTCTAGCCTGTTGAATTAACAAGCTTGCTACATAGCTAGACACCTGGCTGTCCTGCTGAATTAACTAGGTGACTTATCTAGCTAGAGAGCTGTCTAGCCAGCTTACTTAATTAGCAAGCTACCCAGCTAGCCAGCTGGCTAGTCAGCTAACTAACTGGGTGATTTAACTATCTAGCCAGCTGGTTAGACAGCTGACATAATTAGCTAGCTACCTACATAGCAAGCTGGCTAGCCAGCTGACTTAACTAGCTCTCTACCTCTCTAGCCACCTGGATAGCAAGTTGACTTAACTAGCTGACTTAATTAGCTAGCCAGCTGGCTAGCCAACTGACTTACCTATGTCACAACCTAGCTAGAGTGCTGGCTAGCTAACTGACTTAATTAGCTGTCTTAACTACCTGTCCTGCTTTCTAGCCAGTTGAATTAACTAGTTTGCTACATAGCTATCCAGCTGGCTATCGAGCTGAATTAACTAGGTGACTTATCTAGCTAGCCAGCCTTCTAGGCAGCTGGCTTAACTAGCAAGCTACCTAGGTAACCAGTACTCTAGTCAGCTGACTTAACTAGGTGAGTTAACTAGCTAGCCAGCTGGCTGGACAGCTGAAATAACTAGCTAGCTATCTAGCTAGCCAGTTGGCTAGCCAGATGACTTAAGTACCTAGCTTCGTAGCTATCCAGCAGGCTAGCCAGCTGACTTAATTTCCTAGCTACCATATTGGCCCTCATGCTAGTCAGCTGATTTAGCTAGCTAACTTTACGAAGTAGCCAGCTGGCTAGCCAGCAGACTTAACTAGCTAGCAACCTAGCTAGACAGCAGGATAACCAGCTGACTTAACAAGCTACCTACCTACAAAGCCCACTGGCTTGCCAGCTAACTTAACTACCTAACGACCTAGCTAGCCTGTTGGCCAGCCAACTGACTTAACTAGGTGACTTAACTAGCTAGCCAGCTGGCTAGCCAGCAGAATTATCTAGTTAGCTATCCTGCTAGGCTGCTGGGTAGCCAGCTGAGTTAACTTAATGACTTAACTAGCTAGCCATCTGACTTAACTAGCTGACTTAACTAGCTAGCTACCTAGCTAGCCAGCTAACTTAAATAGCTGATTTAACTAGCTAGCTACCTAGCTAGCTATCATATAGCTAGCTGACTTAACTAGCTGACATAACTAGCTAGATCGCTGACATATCTAGATGACTTAACTAGATAGCTTTCTAGCTAGCCAGCTGACTTAACTAGCTAAAATAACTAGCGAGCCAGCTGTCTGCCCATCTGATTTAACTAGCTTTTTAACTAGCTAGACAGCTGTCTAGACAACTGACTTAACGTGCTGACATAAGTAGCTACCCAGCTGGTTATCCAGCTGACTAAACTACTGACTAAGCTAGCTGACTAAACTAGCTGACTTGCTAGCTAGCTGAATAAACTAGCTGGCCAGCTGACTAGCCAGCTGACTTAATTGCCTAGCTACCTAGTCAGCAGCCTAGCCAACTGACATAACTATCTGACTTAAAGAAGTAGCCAGCTGGTTAGCCAGGAGACTTAACCAGCTAGCTACCTAGGTAGACAACTGGATAGCCAGCTGACTTAACTATCTGACATAACTAGATAGCCTAATGGCTAGCCAGCTCACTTAACTAGCTACCTACCTACATAGCCCTCTGACTTGCTAACTGACTTAACTACCTAACTACCTAGCTAACTTGCTGGCCAGCGAGCTGACTTAACTATGTGACTTAACTGGCTAGCCAGCTAATTTAACTATCTAGCTACCCTGCTAGGCAGCTGGCTATCCAGCAGACTTAACTAACAGACATAACTTGCTATATACCTAGCTAACCAGCTGACTTAACTAGCTGACTTAACTAGCTAGCTACCTGACATAAGTAGCTGACTTACATAGCTAGCTTCTTAGCTAGCCAGCTGAATTAACTGACTGAAATAACTAGCTAGCCAGATGGCTAGCCATCTGACTTAAGTAGCTTTTTAATTAGCTAACCAGCTGGATAGCCAACTGACTTAGTAATTTGACGTTACTAGCTAGCCAGCTGGTTGCCAGCTGACTTAACTAACTGATTTAACCAGCTAGTCAGCTGGCTAGCCAGCTGACTTAAGCTAGCAAGCTGGCTAGCCAGCTCATTTAATTAGCTAGCTACCTACCTAGCCAGCAGGCTAGGCAGCTGACTTAACTAGGTGAATAGAACAGCTAGACTGATGGCTATCAAGCTGACTTATCTAGCTAAGTACCTACCTATACAGCTGTCTAGACAGCTGACTTAACTAGCTGACTTAACCAGCTAGCCAGTTGGCTAGCTAGCTGACTTAACTCACTGACATCACTATCTAGCCAGGTAGCTATCTAGCTGAGTTAACTAGCTAGCTACCTTCCTTGCCAGTTGAGTAGCCAGCTCTCTTAAATAGCTTAATTAACCAGTTGGTCTGTTGGCTAGCAAGATGACTTAACTAGCTTACTTAACTAACTAGCTATCTAGCTATCCAGTGTACTTAAATAGGGAGCTAACTTACTAGCTACCAAGCTAG
>NW_007007165.1:0-403 GCF_000164805.1 Carlito syrichta
GTCCTCGTCATTCAATTCCATATCATTCTATTCAATTCCAATCCGTTCCTCTCCAGTCCATTCTTCTCCATTGCATTCCAGACCATTGCATTACATTCCTGTATTCTGGTGCATTCTTTCAATTCCATACCATTCCTATCTATTTCATTCTATTCTATTCCACTCCATTTCATTCCTGTCCAAACATTCCTCTCCATTTCATACCACTTCATTCCATACCTTTCCATTCCATTCCTTTCCTCTACATTCCATTCCACTCCAATCCATTCAATTCCATTCTTCTCAATTCCATTTATTCGATTTCATTCCTCTCCATCACATGCCTGTAAATTCCATTCCACCACTTTCCATTCCTTTCTGTTCCTTTCATCCGATTCCTTGAATTTCACTTCAATTCTTCTAC
>NW_007007166.1:0-567 GCF_000164805.1 Carlito syrichta
CAATCTATTGCCTTCAAGAGACTCACCTCACTAGAAAGGACACTCACAGACTCAGAGTAAATGGATGGGAAACAAATTTTCAGGCGAATGAAACACAAAAGAAAGGAGGAGTCACGATTGTAATGTCAGACAAAATACCCTTTAAGCTATCAAAAATTAAAAAGATATAGAAGGGCCACTACATAATGATAAAAGGTTCAATTCATCAACAAGAAATATCCATCCTAAACATATATGCACCACACATAGGAGCACCAACTTTCATAAAGCAGCTCCTAGGTAAGCTAAAAACAGATATTACTCCAATATCATCATTGCTGGGGACTTCAATACCTAGACAGATCATCAGGACAAAAAATCGGCAACGAGATCCAAAACCTCAATGTGACTTGATCAAATGGACTTAATTGATACCTACAGAACCCTCCATCCAAAGACCACAATACACATTCTACTCATCACCATATGGAACATACCCTAAGATCAGCCACATACTTGGCCATAAATCAAGCATAAGCAAATTTAAAAGGACAGAAATTTTACCATGCATCTTCTCGGACCACAGTG
>NW_007007167.1:0-316 GCF_000164805.1 Carlito syrichta
AATAAAAACTGAATATTTTTAGTCAATGTTTTTTATTATGATATTGTGGGGTATAGTTAAGGGTTAGGTATACAAATATGCTTCGTTCAGGCACGCTTGTTGATAAAAAACTGAATTTTAATAATAAACTCTTATGAATAGACTTGAGTTTACTTACCTTATACCTGGTAATGGGGCAGATTTGGGGGAATAGTAAACCAAGCACAGCCTAAGAAGGAAAAACAACTTAAACTCTGCTCTGTATTTGCAGATCCCAGGCATAAGGCCTGAAACAGACCACTATACAGATAAATGAGGGATTTAAAGGTTTTCCACC
>NW_007007168.1:0-742 GCF_000164805.1 Carlito syrichta
TGTGAAGCCAGCTAACAAGTCAGTCGAGTAGTCAGCCAACGTGTTAAACCAGATAAGTCACTGGCCGAATCGTCAGCCAACAAGTTAAGTCACCTAGCTAACTCATTACCCAACTAATTAAAACAGTTAACTGGTTTACTAAATAGTTAAAACAGTTAGCCAACACATTAACCAAATTTTTAAGTCAGCTAGCTATCTCATTAGTCAACTAGGTCAGCTTGCTAAGTCAGATAGCTAACTAGCTAGCTAGCTAAGTCAGATAGCTATGGCAGCTATCTCACTAGTTAGTTAACTATTTAAGTATTTTAGTTAACTCTGCTACCTAACTAGTTATCTAACTAGTTAGCTCAGCTTGTTATTCATCCAGCTAAGTGTTTAGCTAACTATTTAATACAGGTAGTTAAGTCAGCCAGCTAACTGGTTAAGTCACACAGCTAAGTCAGCTAGAAAAGTAGTTAATTCAGCTAAGTCAGCTAGTATAGTCAGCTTTCTAATTTAGTTAGCTGGTTAAGACAGTTAGCAAGTTAATTTGCTAACGAGTTAAGTCAGAAGGTTGTGTCAGGTAGTTAGCTAGTTAACTAACGTGTTAATTCAGATGGTTGAGGCCGCAGGCTAGCTACTTAGCAAACGGTTTGAGTAAGCTGTTTGAGTACACTAACTAGCTAGTTAGCTAACTAGTTAAAGTCATCTGGATTAGTCAGTTAGATAGCTTATTATCTAACGAGTTAAGACTGCTGGTTGA
>NW_007007169.1:0-752 GCF_000164805.1 Carlito syrichta
AGTCTGCTGGCTAGCCAGCTGGCTAGCTTGGTAGCAAGCTAGTTAAGTCAGTTGGCTAGCTAGCTGGTTAGCTGGTTAATTCAGCTAGATAAAAGACCTTCTAGCCAACTTGCAAGGTAGTTAACTAGATAGTTGTCAGCTAGATAGCTACATGGCTAGCTAGTGATGACAGCGAGTTAAGTCAGCTGGCTAGCCAACTGGCTAGCTGGTCAAGACAAATAGTTTAGTCAGCTGTCTAGCCAGCTGGCTACAAGGTAGCTAGCTAGATAAGTCAGCATGCTAGCCAGCAAGCTAGCTGTGTAATGCACCTAGTTAATTCAGCTGAATATCCTGCTATCCAGGTAGCTAGCAAGATAGTTAAGTGAGCTGTGTAGCCAGTTTGCAAGCTTAAGTCAGCTGGCTAGCCAGCTGGCTAGATAGGTAGCCAGCTTATTTAGTCTTCTGGCTAACCAGCTGACTAGCTGGTTAAGTCAGCTAGTTAAGTCAGCTGGCAAACAGCTGGCTAGCTAGTTAAATCAACTCATTAAGTCAGTTGACTATCCATCTGGTTAGGTAGTTAAAAAGTTAGAGAGGTCAGATGGCTAGCCATCTGGCTAGCTAGGTATTTCAGGTAGTTAAACCAGCTGGATAGCTAGGTAGGTAGTTGGTTAAGTCATTGAGTTAAATCAGCTTGCTATCTAGTTAAGTTAGCGAGTTTAGTCTACTGTCTAGCCAGATGGCTAGTTGGGTAGCTAGCTAGTTAAGTCAGCTGG
>NW_007007170.1:0-339 GCF_000164805.1 Carlito syrichta
ACATTAGTCTCCATTTTATTCCACTGCAATGCATTCATTTCTATTCCATTCCTCTTTATTGCATTTCATTCCTTAATCTTCCTTTACTCTCCATTCCAATCCATTTCATTCCTTTCCATTACTTTCCTCTCCATTGCATATCCTTCCATTCCATTGCTCGCTATTCCAATCCATTTCTTTCCTTTCCCTTCTCTTATTATCCATTCCTCTCCATAATATTCCTCTCCATTCCATTCCTTTCTATTTCATTTCTCTACATTCCATTGACCTCCATTCCCGTGCTTTGCATTCAAGTATAATCCATTCTTCTCCTGTCCATTCTTCTCCATTCCATTCCAT
>NW_007007171.1:0-500 GCF_000164805.1 Carlito syrichta
GATTTAAATTCCAACCAAATCATTTATCCATCTGTCTTTTTTTTGTGAGTTGGGTTCTCACTCTGTTGCCCAGACTGGAATGCAGTGTCATGCTCAAGACCACCGCAGCCTGGACCTATTCAGCTCAGGTGATCCTTCTGCGTCACCTACCAAGTAGCTGCAACTGCAGGCGTGTGCCACCCTGCCCTGCTAATACTTTGATTTTTATTGTAGATGTGAGTTCTAACCAAATTGCCCAAACTGGTCTGAAACACCTGGACTCAGGTAATTCACCTTCACCTCCCAAAGTGCTGAGATGACAGGCATGAGCCACCACACCACCCCTCTGTTTTTTTGGTTTTAATGTCAGCTTTAACTGGGTGAGGTGGCTCATGATTGTCATTCCCCGTTTTGGCTGGCAGAGGTGAGATTGCCTTAGGCCAAGAGTTCAACACGAGCCTTGGAAACTTGGAGTCCTTAGGTCTACAATGAATAAAAAAGTATGCGGGCATGGTGGTGCA
>NW_007007172.1:0-321 GCF_000164805.1 Carlito syrichta
CATTCTACTCTCTTCCATTCCATTCTTGTCTGTTCTATTCCTCTCCATTCCATTCCATTCGTCTGTCCCATTCCATTCTATTCCATTCCATTTTTCTGTTCCATTTAATTCTATATCATTCCTTCCATACCATTCCATTCAATTCCATTCTATTCCATTCCTCTCGCTTCCATTCCATTCAATTCCACTCAATTTCATTCCTCTCCATTCCAATCTTTTCCATTACATTCCATTGTATTCAAATCTATAACTCTCCATTTCATCCATTCCTCTCCTTTCCATTCCGTTCCTTTCAAACCATTGCATTCCGTTCCTATGCTC
>NW_007007173.1:0-509 GCF_000164805.1 Carlito syrichta
CTTTCTTTTTTTGTTTTTTGAGTTGGAGTCTCACTCTGTCACCCAGACTGGAGTGCAGTGGCCGCTCCCGGCCTCCGCAGCCTCGACCTGCTAGATTCCGGTGATCCTTCCGCCTCAGCCTTCCAAGTAGCCGGAATTACAGGCATGCGCTACCACGCCCGGCTGATTTTTTGGTTTATTGTAGAGATGAGGTCTCGCTGCCCAGGCGGGTCTCAAACCCGCGGGCTCAGGCAATCCACTCACCTCAGCCTCCCAAAGGCCCGGGATTACAGGCTGAGCCACTGAGCCCAGCTCATTAAATGGTTTTATCTGAACTTTTTCTACAAACTTGCCTTCTATCTACACTTTCTGCAGTTTTCTACAATTTAATGTGATCTGACAATTTATCCTAGTGTTTCTCAGCCTTTCTTCATTATCACACCTTGAGGAGAAAAACTGATTAATATCTCTCTTATAAGGAAAATTAAATACAGAAGAATAAGATTTTGTTGGGTAAGGATGAGCTCGAG
>NW_007007174.1:0-303 GCF_000164805.1 Carlito syrichta
TTTGTTCAGTGTTCTTGAAGAGTCCAAATTCAAAGAGTGCAGGTAAATCAAGGTAGATGTTGTGTCATTTTGTTCAGTTTTCTTGAAGAATCCAAATTCAAAGAGTGCAGGTCATGGGTATTTCAGCAATGTAGAAATAAATCCACGGTTCTGGAAGTAGTTCTCCCTTTGGAGATGGTTGAGCAACTTTCCACTGTTAATATAGTGTAGCACAAAGTATAGGTCATCAGGAGGCCAACAAGAGAAGTGAAGGCCCACTAGCAAAGACTGTTTTTCATTCTTTAAGAGTGAATTGCACTCTGA
>NW_007007175.1:0-726 GCF_000164805.1 Carlito syrichta
ACCCAAGCTGACACTTTCTGTGAGAGAACCGATATATTTTTATGTGAATGGTGGGTATGTTTTTGACAGGTTAATGGTCATTATTCTTTGACATATGCAAACTATGAAAGTGAGTCTCAATAAAATCTTCAAAACTCTCGAAGTTCAGGAAAACATACAGGATTATTAAATTATGCTTGCTGTGTTGTGCCTTTGCAGAGGAGCTATTCCAGTTTTTTCATGAGTTGAGTGTATTTCAGTGGTATCTCTAAGTCCTGTGAAAGTAATTTTCAAATTATTAAAAACATAAGTATCATACAAATAGATAGTAAGCCAAATTTTATGTATTCTGTCAATGAAGGCACAAACAGAATGACAAATCTGATTCAACACAAATATAAGGGAGTGGGAGTGAGAGTGGGAGTTTATATAGTTAGTGAGGAGATAATGCTATTAAATTTAATTGGCTAAATTAGATACAAAGTTGGTTAATATTCTAAAATTGTAATCCTTGGGATTACCTTCTCCACTTTGGGATTGCCTTCTCCACTTTGATTCTTATCTGTTTTCTACATGTTAACTTAAGTTTATGAGTTGTGGAATATCTGAGGTCTAATAAAATTCTTAGACAACAAAATTGAAAATTATGCTAAGGCCAGAAAACATTTTTGGTTTTGTTTGTTTTTCTTTTCTTTTCTTTTTTTGAGTTAGGGTCCTACTCTGTCACCCAAGTGGGAGTGCAGTGGC
>NW_007007176.1:0-339 GCF_000164805.1 Carlito syrichta
GGCAATCTACAGATTTAACGCAATACCCATTAAATTACTAGCATCATTCTTCTCAGACCTAGAAATGACAATACAGAAATTCATATGAAAACATAAATGACCAAGAATAGTCAAAACAATCCTCAGCAAAAGAAACAAAGTGCCAGGAGTCACATTTCCAGACTCTAAATATATCAAAGAGCTAAATGTAAAACCTCAGTATAAGAACCATAGAAAATTCAGGAGACAACCTCATGGAAATTGGAAATGGCCACTAATTCCTGATAAAAACCTCAAATGCCCCTGCAATAAGAGATAAGAGAAAAGTGGGACCTCATCAAACTGAAAAGATTCTGCAAA
>NW_007007177.1:0-350 GCF_000164805.1 Carlito syrichta
ATGCCAAATGGTCAGCAAACTAGTCAGCTCAAACACCAGCCAACAGGTCAACTAACTTGTCGGCTCGCTCACAGGTCAACAGGTTAGCTAGCTAGTTGGCTTGCTCACCAGCCAACTTAAGTCAGCTCAGCTGTTAGTTCATTCGCCACCTGACTAATTAAGGCAGCTCACCCATCCCATCACTCACTAGCCAACTAGTTAAGTTGGCTCACAGGTTGGATCACTCACTGGCCTACTAGTTAAATCCTCTGACCAGTCGGCTCACTCACTGGCTGACTAGTTAAGTAAGGTGACCTGTCCTTTCATTCGCCGGACAATTAGGAAAGTCAGCTGACCAGTCAGCTCACTCG
>NW_007007178.1:0-308 GCF_000164805.1 Carlito syrichta
GACTTAACTAGTCAGCCAGCGAGTGAGCTGACTGGTCAGCTGACTTTCCTAATTGTCCGGCGAATGAAAGGACAGGTCAGCTTACTTAACTAGTCAGCCAGTGAGTGAGCCGACTGGTCAGAGGATTTAACTAGTAGGCCAGTGAGTGAGCCGACCTGTGAGCCAACTTAACTAGTTGGGTGGTGAGTGATGGGATGGGCGATCTGTCTTAGTCAGGTGGCAAACGAACTAATAGGTGAGCTGACTTGAGTTGGCTGGTGAGCAAGCCAACTAGCTAGCTAACCTGTTGACCTGTGAGCGAGCCAACA
>NW_007007179.1:0-510 GCF_000164805.1 Carlito syrichta
CCTAGCTAGCCAGCTGACTTAAATAGTTATCTAACCAGCTAACTACATAGCTAACAAGCTGACTTAAATACTTAGAGGCCTAGCTAGCTTGCTGACTTAACCAGCTAGCAAACTATTAAGCTAACTCGTTATTTAACGTACTAGTCAGCTGACTTAATCATCTGACTTAACTAGTTAGCTAAAGAGATAGCTAGCTGACACAACCAGTTGACTTAACTCATTAGATAACTAGCTAGCTAGTCTACTCAACCAGCTGACACAACCTGTTTGCTAACTAGCTAACCAGCTGACCCAACCAACTGGCTTAACCCGTTAGTTAACTATCTAACTACCTAACTCAACCTGCTGACTTAACCCGTTAGCTAACTAGCTGTCTTAACCAGCTAACAAAATTAGAAAGTTGACTTAACTAGCTGACTTTGCTATCTGATCTATTTAGCTAGCTGATGCAACTGTCTGACAACTAGTTAGCTCGCTGACAACTACCAGAATTAAAAAGTTACCTAACTA
>NW_007007180.1:0-368 GCF_000164805.1 Carlito syrichta
AGCCTGGCCCCTTGGGTTTTAAAATAAGATTTCAGACAGCTGAAGGAAATGTGGTTGAGGAATAACACGGGTAAAGTCAGGTGGTGTGTTCTTGGGTGATCCTGCCTCTGTTCTTGGTAATTTTCCGCAGGTGTGGAATGTTTATGAAAGCCCTCAGACCTGGGGCCCCTGGCTGGCAGTGACCCACAACCCACAGGTAGCTGGCAGCCAGGGCACAGAGCAACAGCCCACATTCACTCCCCACGCACGAGATGACTTCTAGCCTATCTTTCTGCTCAGCTAAGAGTGGCCAGAGGCGACCTGGACCCTGGGGAGAAAGGATTCGGCCACACCCTGCCCCTACTTCCCTTGAGATGTCAGGGGCAGGC
>NW_007007181.1:0-321 GCF_000164805.1 Carlito syrichta
AAATCTCAATCTATCACGGAGTCCTTAGCTGAGGAGGACCAAAGGACACATAAGCATACAGTCAAATCCCCCAAATTCCCTCCTTCCAGACATGTACACACCTTGTATGCAATTCACCCTTCACTTACCTTCCTACCTGATCAAGGCAAACTCTTCCATCCATCCCTCTATCCACCCCTCCCTCCATCCATTCATCCCTCCTTCCCGCCATCCCTCCCTCCATCCAAAGTTTCTTTCACATACTTACTCATTTTTAATGGATGTATTGACAAATCCATTAAGCCTTTACTGCTGGACACAGACAAGGTTTCTGATTAAGAA
>NW_007007182.1:0-416 GCF_000164805.1 Carlito syrichta
TAGTTTCCTGTATATGAGGATTGCTATTACCCACATTCATGCCTCAAATCCCTGATTCTTTTTTAGCTGTCAGCAAAATGCCCTGTAGATTTTCAGGACTGAGGACTCGTATAACCCAGATTCCTTATATTTAGCAACAGCCGTGCAGTTATCTAATATGATTACTCCTGTTCACAGATACATGTGACGAAAGCTTGATTCTTGTTTAGATCTTATGAAGATGCCGTATACTTTTTTGGAGATTGAGAAATCATGTCATCCACATTCCTTATTCTCTCTTAGGAAAAGTCAGTGCATTTGTCTTATATGAGGATTTCATTTCCCTAGTTTATGCTTCAATAACCCAAATTCATGTGTAGCCCTTAGCAAGAAACCCTGAAGTTTTATTCGGATGGAGGACACGTGTAAACCAGATT
>NW_007007183.1:0-379 GCF_000164805.1 Carlito syrichta
AATACAAAAGATCATTAGAGACAACTATGTACACTTGTATGGAAACAAACTTGAAAACCTCAAGGAAATGGAGAACTTTCTGTCATCACATAACCTGCCTAGGTTGAAACAAGAAGAAATAGAGACCCTAAATAGACAATAACAATCAAGGAAATAGACCACATAATAAGAAAATTACCTACAAAAAAAAAGCCCTGGACCAGATGGTTTTACAGCAGAATTCTACAAGACATTTAAGGAGGAGCTGATTCCAATCCTACTGATGGTATTTCAGGTGATTGAGAAAGATGGAACCCTACCCAAATCATTTTACGAAGCTAACATCACATTGATACCCAAGCAAGGTAAAGATCCAACAAAGAAAGAGAACTACAGGCCA
>NW_007007184.1:0-332 GCF_000164805.1 Carlito syrichta
CCAAGTGGCTATCTAGGTAGGGAGGTAGTTGTTATTTTGCTAGCCAGCAGGGTAGCTATTTAAGTCAGCTAGTTAAGTCAGCTAGCTAGTCAGCTAACTAGCTTAGTTGAGAGTTAGTTGGGTTAGTTAGCTAGCCAGCTGGCTTACTAGTTAATTCAGCTAGTTGATTCAACTGGCTAGCCAGCTGGCTAGCTTTTTAAGTCAACTAGTTAAATCAGCTTTTTAGGCAGCTAGCTAGCTAGGTATCAAGCTAGTTAAGTCATCTGGGTAGCCAGCTGGCTAGCTAGTTAAGTCAGCAGGTTAATTCAACTGGCTTTCCCCCTGGCTAGCTA
>NW_007007185.1:0-748 GCF_000164805.1 Carlito syrichta
CTGCTCCATTCGGGTGCGTAGTCTTTCAGCACAGCAGGGGTGTCAGCAAGTTTGACGTGGAAGTGGTGTATCCAAGACGTGATACCTTCCACCTTCAAGGCAGTGGGGGTGGACAGGATCACAATGTACGGTCCTTTCCACTGCGGCTGCAGAGTCTCATGTTGATGTCACCGGACATACACCCAGCCACCCGATTGGTAGTTGTGGGGAGTCGGCAGTGGTCCGGTCTCATAAAGGGCTTTCAGTCTGGGCCACACCTGCTCGTGGACCCTTTGCAGAGTTTGGAGGGAAAAAAGGAGTTTTTGATCATCTATGTCTATTAATAGTTCTGTTCTTAGGTTAGGTATGACCGGTGGAGGCACGCCAAACATGATTTCAAAAGGAGTAAACCCTAGCTTATAGGGTGAGTTGCACACCCTATATAGCGCAAAGGGAAGGAGAATCACCCAGTCCCCGCCAGTCTCCTGGACTAATTTAGTTGAGGTCTCTTTTAGGGTTCTATTCATTCTTTCTACCTGTCCTGAGCTCTGGGGCCTGTATGCACAATGTGATTTCCAATCCGCCCCCAGGGCCTGAGCTACTCTCTGTATTACCTTAGAGATGAAGCTGGGGCCATTGTCCGACCCAATCTGGACCAGGAAGCCATACCTGGGCATCAGATCTTCTAAGAGTTTCTTGGCCACCACCTGTGCGGTTTCATTCTTGGTGGGGAATGCCTCCGTCCACCCTGAAAAGGTGTCTATAAACA
>NW_007007186.1:0-386 GCF_000164805.1 Carlito syrichta
CCCAACCCGGGAGTTAGGCAGCCTTCCACTTCGACCTCCCTGGGCATGGGACAGATGGCCTTGAGTCATGGTGCCCGGCCTGGATACACACGAACTGTCAGCGGGGGCGACACAAAGTCACGCTCTGGGATGGAGTCAGAGTCCACTGCATTCCGTGTAGCAGTCATTGCGTGCGCCACCAGGAGTGACTTGAGTGTTTGCTCTCCGGGGAGCAATGAGGTCTCACTACATGGCCCAGTCTAGTCTCGCACTCCCAGGATCCAGTAGTCCCCCAATTTGGCCTCTCAAAGTCACAGACTGAATATCTGCCAATCCACCATCTTTCAAGAACCCTATGCCCAAGATCGTGGCCTCCTTCCCCAATAATCTCTGTCTGTTCATGATGA
>NW_007007187.1:0-489 GCF_000164805.1 Carlito syrichta
GTTACAGGCATGTGCTACCACGCCTGGCTGATTTTTTTTATTTATTGTAGAGATGAGGTCTCGCTGCCCAGGGCTCAGGCAATCCACTCACCTCAGCCTCCCAAAGGCGCAGAGTTACAGGCTGAGCCACCGAGCCTGGCTTCAAGTCAAATTTTAAAGATTTTATATATTCGTTTGTTCACCATTTCCCAACCTCAACAGATCTTGTGGTCTTGCTTAATATGTGAGATAGATGCAGATATAGACAGAGATTTATCAAAATATATAGACACGGGTATTGACACAGATTAGTTAGATAGATATAGGTGCAGATTCAGAGCTAGATGATAGATATAGACTACATATATATACTAGGTAGATATATATATATAGATATACACACAGATTGTGTGTGTGTGTGTGTGTGTATATATATATATATATAGAGAGAGAGAGAGAGAGAGAGAATATAGAGATGATATAGATATATGTATCCTTGAAGATTCCCAA
>NW_007007188.1:0-448 GCF_000164805.1 Carlito syrichta
AAGTCAGCTGACTAGCTAGGTAGCTGCTAGTTATGTAGGCCACTTAAGTCAGCTGGCTACACGACTGGTTGGCTGGTTTAGTCATCTAGTTTAGTCAGCTGTCTACCCAGCTGAATAGGTAGGTAGTTAGCTCCATAAGTCAGCTTGCTAGCCAGCAAGATAGTTGTTCAAGTCAGCTAGTTAAGTCAGTTGACTAGCCTGCTGGCTACATAGATAACTAGCAAGTTAAGAGAGGTGGCTAGCAAGCATGCTAGCTTAAGTCAGCTAGTCAAGTCAGCTGGCTAGCCAGCTAGCTAGATATGTAGCCAACTAGTTAAGTCAGCTGGATAGCCAGCTGATAAGCTGCTTAAGTCAGGTAGTTAAGTCTGCTGGCAACCAACTGGCTAGCAAGTCAAGTCAGCTAGTTAAGTCAGCTGGAAACCAGCTGGCTAGCTAGTTGTCAGCTCAC
>NW_007007189.1:0-474 GCF_000164805.1 Carlito syrichta
GATGACAGACTTTTCCACAGCCACACTTCTTGGAAAGCTGACTCTTCAGGGGACGCCCCATTGGGTCTGCCTGTTCCCCATGGGGGACTCATCCTCTCTGCCGGTTGATTCTCCTCTCAAATGCCTTTTAAACAATCTCTCTACCCTCTCTCTCTCTCCTGATATTAAGCTCAAGCATCTCACTCACCTCTGCACACAGGACTGGCCTGCATATCCCTTAGACAATCAAAATCAGTGGCCCCCCCAGGGATCCCTCAATCCTGATATTATCAGGGATTTATATAACTTTTGTGAGCGTTCAAAAAGGTAGGTGGAGATTCCCTATGTCCAATCCTTTTCTCTCTGTGAACACCCTTGGCTCTGTCTCACCTGTAACCTCCCTAACCTCCACCCTCAACTCATGCTAGCATCTACTGCTTCCCCTGTAACTTCCCTTTCTCCCATTGTTCCAAGCACGTGTAAGCCTCCTCCTCT
>NW_007007190.1:0-750 GCF_000164805.1 Carlito syrichta
CAAGCCTACTCAACCAGCTTACTCAACCCTTTTGCTAACTAGCTTGCTAGCTGACTCAACAAGCTGACTTAACCCATTAGTTACCTAGCTAACTACCTGATTCAGCCTACTGACAACCTGTTAGCTCACTAGCTAGCTAGCTGTCTTAACCAGCTGCCTAAATTAGAAAGCTGACTTAACTAGCTGACTTAGCTAGCTGACATAACTACTTAGCTAGATGACTTCACTGGCTGACTTAACTAGTTAGCCAGCTGACTTAACTACCAGAAATAAAGAGTTAACGAACTATTTTACTAGCTGAATAACTATCTGACTTATGTAATTACCTAAGTAATTAGGTAGCAGACTTAAATAGCTGATTAAATAGTTAACTAGTGAGTTAATTGACTTAGCTAGCTGACTTAGCTAGCTATCTCGTTAGTGAAATTAATAGCTAGCTATCTTAACTAGTTGACTAATGAGATAGCTAGCTGATTTAATGAGTCTGTTAACCAGTTAGCTAACTGTTTTAACTAGCTGGTAAACGAGTTAACTAGTTGACTTAACTAGTTGGATAATGAGTTAGCTAGGTTACTTAACTTGTTGACTGATGAGTTACCCAAATATTTAGCTGTTTTAACACATTGCCTGACTACTCAGCCAACTTATTACCTGGCTTAACAAGGTGGCCCACTAGTCGTCCAACTAGTAAGCAGGGTCGACGCTTTGACTGAAGTGTTGGTTCACTAGTTAGCACGAGTAACTAGTAGG
>NW_007007191.1:0-567 GCF_000164805.1 Carlito syrichta
TGAACTGAAACAACCCCAGGAAGATATGATGTAAGGCGGGCACGAGTCAATTAAAACTCTTGATGTCCAGGGGGCCCTTATTTATGAAGGTTCTTATACCCTTCCTTCCAGGGCAGTCAAGAATACAACTGAAGCACAATATTCCTCTGATATTCTTTGAACAACTATGTGACAAACTTTATCTACAGAATTTACCTCAATAAAACTTAAGAATCCTTAATTCAGCTGAATTAAAGATTTGTTATTCTTTCTTCTGACTTTCTATTTCTATAATTAGTCAAATTTTGCTGTCAATCTGTTTCCATTTATTCAGATAGCTGTGGCGTTCTGCAGTGTTTACCTTTAACAATACCTACTGCCAGCCGGGCTCGGTGGCTCAGCCTGTAATCCCGCGCCTTTGGGAGGCGGAGGTGAGTGGATTGCCTGAGCCCGCGGGTTCAAGACCCACCTGGGGCAGCGAGACCTCATCTCTACAATAAATCAAAAAATTAGCCGGGCGTGGTAGTGCATGACTGTAATTCCGGCTACTCGGAAGGCTGAGGAGGAAGGATCGCCGGAGCCCAGCAG
>NW_007007192.1:0-622 GCF_000164805.1 Carlito syrichta
CCTTCCTTCCTTCCTTCCTTCCTTCCTTCCTTTCTTTCTTTCTTTTTCTTTCTTTCTTTCCTTCCTTCCTTCCTTCCTTCTTTCTTTCTTTCCTTATATCTTTCTTTCTTTCTTTCTCTGAATTGGGTTCTCATTCTGTTCCCCAGGCTGGAATGCAGTGGTTCGCTCAAGCCAACTGCAGCTTTGACCTATTGGGTTCATGCAATCCTTTCGCCTCAACCTCAAAGTAGCTGGAATTACAGGTGTGTGACACACTGCCCGGCTATTTCTTGAATTTTTATTTTAGACACGAGGTCTCACTAAATTGCCCAAACTGGTCACAAACACATGGAATCAGGCAGTCCTCTCATATTTTCCTCCCAAAATGCAGAGATGTCAGGACAGTGCCACTATGCCCGGCCATTTTTTTTTTTTTTTAAATTTTAAAATGTTCTCTCTAACTGGGTGAGGTGATGCACGCCTGTCATCCCAGCGTTTTGCTAGCAGAGACAATATTATTGCCTGAGCCCAGGCCTTCAAGACCAACCTAGGCAACTAGGCAAGGCCTCTGCTCTACAATATAAAACAACTAGCTGGGCATAGTGGTGCATGCCAGCTTTCCAGCTACCCTGTAGGCTAAAAC
>NW_007007193.1:0-5150 GCF_000164805.1 Carlito syrichta
TTTCATACTGCAGTTTGCTTCTTTCTTCATCCCATGAAAACTCACTGATGAAGAATTAGAGTGGTTAAATTATGTCTATTCCAGAGAATGTGCTTATTGTTCAGAGTTCTGTAAGTGATAAGAAAAATAACGATCACTAACATGTAATAAATTCATACTAGGGTCCAGCTGCTTTTTAGATCATCTTATATAAACCTATCAACAACAATATAAAATAAGTATAACTAATATCTCTCTCTCTCTCTCTCTCTTTTTTACACTTGGGGAAGCTAATGCATAAAGTCACTAAAAAAGGTGCCTAATTCACACATCTAATGAGTAGCAGAGCATGGTTAAGCCCAAGTCCATGCTCTTAGTCCCTTTGCACATGCTCCAAATCACTGTCTTTCACTGGTCCAGTCTCTATGAAGTTATATTTCTATAGAATATAGGTTCCTCTTTTGAATTTTGTGGTCAGAAAAACAAAATATATATTACAAACCATCATAATATTTTTAGAAGAACTTCCAGTTTCCAATTTGTTTTGAAGGGCCATAAAGACAGAAAATTTTTAGAGTACTGCTCAGGAACGATTTGTGCTGAGCAAAACTGAAACTAATTTCTACTTTACTATCGAGTTAACCATGCACGTTAAATAGTTCCCAGGGATCAAGAACTCCAGGCCCAGCAAACAAAGAAGACCTCAAGGTTGAAGTCATTTTTACATTTTCTGTAATTGCAGATGAGGTAGCAGAAATAGGAAACCTCTAGGAAAAATTAAATTCTCTCAAGACTGTTATTTGATTCCATACATGAAGTAGTTCTTGTAAAAACACATAGGAAGCACTTAGACACTGAATCCCTAGCAAAGGGAAAGAAAATGAGCTATGAAACAATGCATTAGTGTTGAGCTCCACTTCAAAGGGAAGGAATCTTAAAACATATGGCCAGGTATTATTCAAAGGGCACATGTTAATGCCATGGTATGGTGGAAAGCCTCCATCAACAAAATGCCACAAAAAAAATAAATAAAAATCACTGAGCCCTAATGATAACCTTCCAGGTACATCTTTTTTTTCTTTTTTTTTTTGAGTTGGAGTCTCACTCTATCTCCCAGACTGGAGTTACAGGTATGCACTACCACGCCTGGCTGATTTTTTTATTTATTGTAGAGATGAAGTCTTGCTGCCCAGGCAGGTCTTGAACCCGCGGGCTTAGGCAATCCACTCACCTCAGCCTCCCAAAGGCACGGGATTAAAGGGTGAGCCACCGAGCCCGGTCCTTCCAGGTACTTCTAAATGATCAACACGTAAGTAAAAGAAAGACTAAGTGTACGAAGATTTGAATTAAGGATAGGGCTGATTCAACGCCAAGTAGAGCTGCATCTTTAAAATACTGAAACTATAGATGAATGTACAAGTTGATTTGATTATTAACATATTAATACTAAGATGATTGATTTTTATAAATAAAACAATTGGAAGATGTGTTGTCTTAAGCTATACCACTTTTTCTATCACTTTTCTTTGTAAGTTAAAAAGTATAAACTGACAGAGTATAGTTGATTAGGTAGAATTATATTGGATGAAAATAAATATGTGGAAGTTAGCAACCAAAAAAAAAACCCCATAAAATTTAACACAGAATAAACCCATCTGAGTCTTCATGCTCTGTATTAAACAAAAAAAGTGTTTAAAAATGTGACGTAAAAATATGTGAGAAGGAACAATTATTATAATGCAGGTTGATATACCCTTACTCCCTCTGCTTGTCCAGTCTTTCATTCCTTCATCCTTCACTACCCTAGTTTTTGCAGAATATCTCAATTTCAAGTTCATGTGTTGGAAGTAATCCTCAGCCCTGATGGCATAATGATATCACTTGGAAAGATTTTTTAAAAATCAACCCCAACTACTGATTTATAAATTAATCTCTGAAGTTGGAGACCAGGCATAGACATTTTTAGAACTCTTCAAGTAATTAAAATTTGGGTTGATAGCTACTGCTCAAGAACTCAAACAAGGAAATGAATGCTTCTTTTCTACCAAGAAGAAATGAGTCCATGACTATTTCAGAATTTCCATAAATTTTCCATTCTTATTACTAATATTAAAGCATCAACCTACTTGTATAAAGATACAAATAGTAGACTCATAGCTTGGTGTTAATATCTATATCTGTGTTATTATCAGAAATATGAAAAAAATTCAACTAAAAAGTGGGTACCACTATTATCTAAAACCAGGAGGACATATATACAGTTAAAATGTGCTCTCTAGGATTCTATAGGATAAATGAACTTGTTAAAAGTATACAAATTCTGTTACTAGACAACTAAATCTTTTGTGATTCTCCAAGACAAGAACTCCAAGTCATAAAAAACTTTAATAGGTGAATTCAGGGTTGGTATGTTGCAAGAAAAAAGAAAGGGGAACCAAAGGCTCATGTGCCAGTCTTCCTACATGGAAGTCACCCTCAGTAATCTAATCTCAGTACTAAGGATAATATAAGACAAAGAAGAAATCACTGCCTCTGGGATGATGACCTAGAATAAATATTCAGTCAACAACTTAATTTAAGCAACTAGTTTGTGTCATTATATAAAAATAAGAGACAGTACGATACACTGACTAAATGACTAACGGATTTTTGATGGCATCTATAAATAGATTTAGGTACTAAAAATGGAGCTATGATATTAAAAAAGAGTCAAAATGAAACAATGTGATATTGGCATCAGGGAATCTGCATTTTTTTACAACAGTTTTTTATTATTTCAAAGTATTTTAAGACTAGGAAATATATTTGAGTTTTTCTTAAATTCCTCTTAAAGAATAAAATAAAAAATTTTTAACATTCTTGTCACAAATACTGGAAAAAATTCACTTCAAGTATTCTTGAGATACCTTCATACACTTGTACTGTAAAAATTACTTTTATTGTCCATGTACTTTAGCATTTCTTAATGGAATATCATAGAATTTTCTGCTATTGTCTATAATTTTAAAAAAATTTTTATTTTGAATATGTGGGGTACAATTCAGGGTTAGGTATACAAACGTTCATTATGCAGGTACCCTTGTTAATAAGGTGTGACCCTCCCTCCCCTGACAGTTTCCCTCAATTGCCAATCCTACCCCCATCCCCTGGCTGTTTCCCACTACTTATAGTACTATGACATATTTCCCTTTCTTATAGTTTTATGATAATTGTTCAAGGTTTGCTTTTGAGTGAGAGCACACGGTACTCTGTTCTTTGTTTCTGTGATAGATCACTAAGTATGATAGACTCTAAATCCATTCAAGTTGCTATAATGTTCATATGTTTGTCCTTATTTATGACTGCATAATATTCTATTGTGTATATGCACCACATATTTTTTTGCCAGTCCAGTTACGAAGGGCAGCACGGTTGGCTCCATGTTTTTGCTATTGTGAATAGTGGTGCAATAAATGCATGTGCAGGTGTCTAACTTTAATAATTAAAAAATATCAATTTCCCTAGGACTAATTCCATAGGCTACTATGCAATCTTACCTCCACCCTGCTATGCTTCTCTTTCCAACTTAATCCTCTACTTATTCACTGTAGATTCACAGAACCATAGAAACTAAAGGTGCCAGAACAGTTGCTAAGAGCCTGGCCCTTTGGTAAAAATTTGTTCTATCACATTTCAGTTAACTGATCCTGAACAAGCTACTATAACTGTTTAGTTAGAGTTCTATAAAATGGCATACCAAGGTCCTTAATTCTGTGTAGTATGGAGCCCGATCATCTTCATTTTTGAACAATGTCTACATTAGTTAAAAGTTTTGTGAACATTTAAGTTCTAGGGTCTACATAATGGGATCTGCACAATAGGGTTATTGTGAAGACTAAAATACAACCATTGATGTAAAGTGATGAGTTTACTGAACTTGACATAGAAAGCTATCATAAATTGTTATTAGCATTGTGAGGGAAATTAAAAGTATGTGATATAATATATTTATTTTCAAGATGATGTGTCTTAACAAGATGGCTAAAATAAATTGTACATTGTCACATGAAATCACCCCAGAGAGGTCTGGTTGCCCAAGGCTTCTTTGGTCATTTCTTTCTACCAGTTTGATCACACCATCCCTTTCCCATAATCTAGAATCGATTCTAATGTTACTTATGCTAGACTAATTTAAACATTCATCAAACTCATGCATTGTTACAACACCTGGAAAACCTTTCACAATTGTCTCAAATCTCTGTTGTCTGCCTCTCCTTTGAGCTGTTATATGCTTTCTCTTCTCTGCCAATCTTTTGACATTTCTTATATATTGATTATGGAGAAAGTATTAAAGGTACACACAAGAACAAAAATAATTAGCCCATGCATTCATTTAATTTAGTTGGGCTATGCTGAAAAATGTTAAAGCATAACCCAACTAAATTAAATGAATGCATGGACTAATTATTTTTGTAGTTATGTGTACCTTTAATATTTTCTCCATAATCAATAAGTGATGATGGTTGATTGAGCAAAAGATCACTCATCTTCAGTGACAATAACTCCATAGTATTATCTAGGTAAATTGCCCAGGAAAAGATGAACATCTATACTTTCTCTTACAACTTTAAAGAGAAGTGTATCCTTGAGTTCCTTCATGGGTCCCTTTTTAAAAAAGGTAGGGTTTAGAATAAGAAAACTTGAGTTTGAGTACCCAGGCCTGCCATGTAAATATACATGATGGACACCTTGATTTTCTTAATTTTCTTAGTGTATTAAATGAAGATGTTAAGTGTTCCAGCTTACCCTTATGGCTCAAGGTGTAGGAGATCTCTGCTTGATTCCAGAAGAGGTCACACAACTCACTGCCCGGCAAACTAGAATCAGTTTGGAATATTATCAGAGTTATCAGGAAAGAAATATGCTATTTCCACCAGGAATAGTGAAATAATGAATTTCAACACTGTCATTTGCTGCTGGTGAACAGATTTTTCTAAAGTATTGAAAAGAAAGCTGATGGGAGAAAGACACACACACACACACAAACACACACACAGAGAGAGAGAGAGAGAAAGAGAGAGAGAGAGAGAGAGAGATCAGAGAGAGAGGAAGAGGAATAGTGGGGGTGGGGAGAGAGAAAGAGAGATAGAGACACACACACAGAGAGAGAGAGAGAGAGAGAGAGAGAGAGA
>NW_007007194.1:0-872 GCF_000164805.1 Carlito syrichta
AAAATAAACATTGACACCAACAAAGTCCCCCCAAAACCCACAAAGACATGGACACTAAACAGCATGATGCTAAATAACTCCTGGGTCAATGATGACATCAAAATAGAGATCAAAGGATACCTGGAAACAAATGAAAATAAAGAAACATCTTACCAAAATCTCTGGGATGCCTTAAAAGCTGTAATAAGAGGGGAATTTATGTCCCTACAAACACACGTGAGGAAAATGGAAGGAACAAAAATTGACAACCTAACAAGCCACCTACTCAAGCTGGAAAAGCAAGACCACAACAACCCTAATTTCCGCAGAAGAATCCAGATCACCAAAATAAAAGCCCAAATCCAGGACATAGAAGACAAAAAGATAATACTAAAAATCAATGAAACAAAAAGCTGGTTCTTCGAAAGGGTAAACAAGATTGATGGTCCCCTAGCTAGACTGACCAAGAAAAAACGAGAAAAAAACCAAATAAGCATAATCAGAAACACAAAAGATGAAGTCACATCTGACCCTGAAGAAATACAAAAGATCATTAGAGACTACTACGTACACTTGTATGGAAACAAACTTGAAAACCATAAGGAAATAGAGGACTTTCTGACATCACACAACCTACCTAGGTTGGAACAAGAAGAAATTGAGACCCTAAATAAATCAATAACAATCAAGGAAATCGACCACGTAATAAGAAAACTTCCTACAAAAAAAAGCCCTGGTCCAGATGGCTTTCCAGCAGAATTCTACAAGACATTTAAGGAGGAGCTGATACCAATCCTACTGAAGGTATTCCAGGCGATTGAAAAGATGGAACTCTCCCCAAATCATTTTACGAAGCCAACATCACATTGATACCTCAAGCCAGGTAAAGATCC
>NW_007007195.1:0-464 GCF_000164805.1 Carlito syrichta
CCCAGAACCTGAGAGGGCACACTGCACCGGGTGAAGAGCCCAGAACTTGAGATGGTGCCCTGCACTGGGCAAAGAGCCTGGAACCTGAGAGGTTACTTTGCATTGGACGAAGAGCCCAGAACCTGAGAGGGCACACTGCACCGGGTGAAGAGCCCAGAACTTGAGATGGTGCCCTGCACTGGGCAAAGAGCCTGGAACATGAGAGGGTGCCCAGCACCAGGCAAAGAGCCCAGAACCTGAGAGGGCACCGAGCAACGGGTGAAGAAAACGAATCTGAGAGGGCATCCTACACCGGGTGAAGAGATTGGAAGTTGAGAGGGCGCCTTGCACCAGGTGAAGAGCCCAGAACCTGAAGGGCACCCAGCAATTGGAGGGGAAACCAAACCTGAGAGGGTGCCCAGCACTGAGCAATGAACCCGGAACCTGAGAGGGTGCCCGGGGTCAAGTGAAGAGCCTGGAACCGG
>NW_007007196.1:0-813 GCF_000164805.1 Carlito syrichta
AACATGAAGTTTTGACACAGAGACAACCGCAGTGTCCCATCTTAGGATGGCAGAACCTTCTGGTAAGAAATGACTTTGGAGATGGTCTCTTGCCTGGCTCTAACAGGAAGGGGGCTATGTGGGATTCTGGAAGAATTCAGCTCATTCTACTCAAGGGTCACAAAATCTTCCCAAAGTGACCACAATGGTCTGGAATGATGGGAGACAGAACTTTTGGAAGAGGTCTAGGGTGTGGGGACAGGCCACTCTCCTCCAAAGGTGAAGGTATCTGGTGCCACCCCAAGGGTACCAAGACAGTGTTTGCTGCATGCACCCTGCTGACCTCCAGACCTCTCCCCTGGTGAGGTCTGTTGATCAAGGGATTAATGTCTATCTGTCAGGTGGCTGAAAGAGAGAGGGACAAAGAGGCCAAGATATGCTTCTTGGAGAAGCTGCCAGCCAGCAGCTGGCCCCTGAGGCCCAGAATGTCCAGGGACCAATGGAAGGTATCCACTTCCACTTCCCAGCCTGCTGAGCAAACACAAGAGGGTGGTAGGAGGTGACCGAGGCTGCTGGCCAACTAGGGCTTTTGTCTGGCCAGTGCCAGCTGGGGTGGAGGCCCAGGAACCTCCAGGGCAATGCTCCTGCTCTCTGAGCCAGTGCATGAAGGAAGGACAGGTAGGTGCCAGGGCAGCCAAGAAGAGGTGTCTCCCCCTCAGCTCCTTGGAGGGACCATCTGGAAAGGACACACCTGTAGCCCTTGTGGGTCCTCAAGACAGGCTCTTTCTTCATACTGCTGACTAGCTTCCCTGTGGGGCTACAGGGACATAGGAG
>NW_007007197.1:0-529 GCF_000164805.1 Carlito syrichta
TGGGGATGCTGAGATGGGAATATGGCTGGAGCCCAGGAGCTCAAGACAAGGTTGGACACCATAGTAAGCCACCATCTCGACCCAAGTCAAACACAGAAAACCTTGGGTGAGGGAAAACCTTGGGGGTAGGATTGCCTCTGGCCCATAGTTCAAGACTAGGAATGAATACAAGGATGTCGACCAAGTGGAAAACCTGTGATTGCAGCAGTTTGGGAGGCCTAGGCCTAGAAGATGGACCAAGTGAGGCAGTTTGAGAGCAGCCTGCGTAACCTAGGAAAGAAAAGAAAGACAGAAAGTAAGAAAGGAAGGAAGAAAGAATGGAAATAAAGGAAGAAAAAAGAAAGAAAGGAAGGAAGGAAGGAGGAAGGAAGGAAGGAAGGAAGGAAGGAAAGAAAGAAAGAAAGAAAGAAAGAAAGAAAGAAAGAAAGGAAGGAAGAAAGAAAGAAAGAAAGAAATCTATTCTCCTGCAAACTTTGTCCCCTCAGTCCTTCCCTCAGTCCTCCCCAACATGTGAGGGTGCCCCAAGCTC
>NW_007007198.1:0-765 GCF_000164805.1 Carlito syrichta
TAAAACTATGGTACTGAGAAATGACAGAAACTGAGGTACAAACTAAAGCAAACACAGTTAAGCCATATAAACAACACCAGAGTAGCCACAAGTTTAAAGCTTTGAAATGATATTACAAACCCTTGCCAACTGTTAGAGCAGGCCCCCATAGAGGCTATAATATGAATGGTAGAATTTGGTGGGTACTTAGAGGAAAGAGTCGTATGCAACACTTAGAATGGCTTGACCTTCCATTACCTTATACAGGTGCATATGATGATGATATGATTAGAAAAGCCTGGATAGATAAAAGACATGTTAAGTAGAAAATCTTCTCTTTATAGGAAAAAAAAAATGCAGTGGGCCCCCTTGGTGCCTGCTTTCTAAAACCCAAAGGTCAACACTTAGTAAAAAGTGAAATGACTGGTATATATAAATAAAATATAGACACTGCCTCATCACAGACAGTGACCTTTAAATTAAAACCACATAAAGGTTATATGCCTAACACCTTTATATCTATATAGACTATTTACCTTTATAAAGCATAGCTTTACTTTCCACTTGCTAACTGTTTGACTAATATTAACCTTGCCCTTTTAATAAGTTACCACTTCCAAGAACAGCTAGCTTCTTATGTGTAGACATTATTAAACTGTATAATTATGCAAAAATCATAAGAATTGTAAAATCATTAGTACGTCATACAATCGTTTTGATTGTTAATTATTTCTTTTACTGTTAACTTTCTGCTAAGTGTGTGCCAAAAATTATAATATAAATAAA
>NW_007007199.1:0-2806 GCF_000164805.1 Carlito syrichta
ATATGGAAACACAAACAACCAAGAATAGCCAGAACAATCCTCAGCAAAAAAATAAAGCAGACGGTATCACATTACCAGACTTCAAACTTTACTATAAAGCTACAATCATCAAAACAGCTTGGTACTGATATAGGAACAGGCATATAGATCAATGGAATAGAATTGAGATTCCAGAAGTGAAACCTCAATTTCTGAACCAACTCATCTTCAACAAAGTCTCCACCACCTACCACTGGGAAGAGGAGAATCTATTCAGTAAATGGTGTGGGGAAAACTGGCTGACCACATGCAGAAGATTGAAACAGGACCCCTATCTATCCCCATACACAAAAATTAACTCCAAATGGATCAGAGAACAAAATGTAAAACCTCAAACCATAAGAACCTTAGAAAATGAAGGACATACCCTCATGGAAATTGAAATTGGCATCTAATTCCTGAGCAAAACCCGAAACCCACAGATAGACAAGTGGGACATCACAAAACTGACAAGCTTCTGCAAGCCAAAGAAACCATCAAAGAGAGCAGGGAGACAGCCCATAAACTGGGAAAAAGTATTTTGCCAACTCCCGGGTCTGACAAAGGCTTTAACATCTTGGATCTACAAGGAACTCAAACGTGCTGAAAGGAAAAAAAACCCCATTATAAAATGGGCAAAAGATATGAACAGACACTTCACAAAGGAAGGCATCCGACCAGCCAATAGACACATGAAGAAATGTGCAAGCTCAGCTGGCCTCAGTGGCTCAGCCTGTAACCCTGTAACCCTGCACCTTTGGGAGTCTACGGTGAGTGGATCGTCTGAGCCCACAGGTTCAAGACCTGCCTGGGCAGGCGAGACCTCAATTCTACAACAAATCAAGAAAAAAGTTAGCCAGGCATGGTAGCGTGCACCTATAATTCTGGCTACTTGAAAGACTGAGGTGGAAGGATCGCCATAGCCCAGCAGGTCCAGGCTGCAGTACCTGGGAGCAGCCACTGCACTCCAGTCTGGGCGACAGAGTGAGACTCCAACTCAAAGAAAAAAGAAAAAAGAAATGTTCAAGCTCACTAATCATCAGAGAGATGCAAATCACAACCACACTGAGATACCACCTAACTCCAGTCAGAATGGCAATTATTAATAACAAAAAATAACAGTCACTGGAGAGGGTGTAGTGAAAAGGGAACACTTCTACACTGTTGGTGGGAGTGTAAACTAGTGCAACCTCTGTGGAAAGCAGTGTGGCAATTCTTAAAAGCTCTAAATATCAACCTCCCATATGACCCCGCAATCCCCCTACTGGGAATGTACCCTGAAGAACTCAAATCACTCTATCAAAAAGATACCTGCACACGAATGTTTATTGCAGCATTGTTCACGATATTAAGAACGTGGAACCAACCATACTGTCCATCAAAAGAGGACTGGATTTAAAAATATGGTACATATACACAATGGAATACTATGCAGCCATAAAAAAAGAACAAAATCATGAATTTTGCAGCAAGCTGGATGGAACTAGAGTCAATAATACTGAGTAATCTCTCACAGAAACAAAGATCTGAGTGTCACATGTTCTCACTCATATACTGGACTGTGAACATCCACTGTAATCGTATAAAAAAAAAGAATGACAGTGGTGGGAAACTATCGGGGGAGGGGAAGAGAAGTGGGATTAATGGTAACCAATATCTGTCTGGGAACAAAGAGACACCCCTTATCAAAAAGGGTGCCTGAACAAAGCATATTTGTATACCTAAGCCTAAACTGTACACCACAATATCAAAATAAAAAATACTGATTAAAATAAAGAAAAATTAGCAGGATATCTTATAGTATCTACATTTAGAATAAATCTGGGGGGGATTATTTTTAACTAAAATAAATCAGTAGCAAGAGGTACATACAACTAAATTCAAAGTGTTTCATGCACAAAGATGGTATATACTCATTGATAAACATATGATGATAGTAGTATTTTCATGACCACTCACATAGGTAAGATGAACAGACTACTATCAAAGAATTACATGTATTATAACAAAAATAAATGTTATACAACTATATAAGTGCTTATTACATAATCTTTTTGACAAAAGACAAATTTGTGATTTATATTGAATTTTTCCCCCATTCTCAATTAAAACAGAGTTCTACAGATTTGAACATGGTATCTGAAGTCATAATAGGTTATTATTTAACCATACTTAACTGATACATGAACATAATCATCTGATGTGAGAAAAGAGAATGCTAAGTTAACATAAAACTATGAAAATGTAGATAAAAATAAAAACAACAAGAAAAACCATAACCTATAAAATCATAGATAAACATAATTGCGCTGCTTAAACAATCCTTTTATATAACTACAGTTTTCAACCTTGGTTGGGCATCCATGAAAAGCAGACATTATGAATTATTAACATGTAGTTACATTAGCGATATTTAAGAAAACAATTTTAATTACTCATCAAAACGTTTGATCAGGAAATTTCAAGGCTTAAGCATTTAAATGATACTACAGAATCTTTTTTACTTTGTTATAAATATACTGCTGTTATTTTTACACAAAAGGGAAAATGGCAATTTAGCCTTTAAGAATAAAGAAAAACCTCACATTTATAAATACTGGAGGCAACATGAATATTACAAAAAGTGGTATAACACACATGTATAAGGTGAATCATTTGGAATACATGATACTTTTTTCAAATACAGGTTGACTCAAGTGACAAGAAGTGGTAATAACTTTTCACATGTAATAAACATAAAAAATGAGTATTTAAACAAAAGTAGAACTTTTACGAATTATCTAACTCA
>NW_007007200.1:0-1091 GCF_000164805.1 Carlito syrichta
ACAAAAAGATAATAGAAAAAAATCAATGAAACAAAAAGCTGGTTCTTCGAAAGAATAAACTATATTGATGGTCCCCTAGCTAGACTGACCAAGAAAAAATGAGAAAAAAACCAAATAAGCACAATCAGAAACACAAAAGATGAAGTCACATCTGACCCTGAAGAAATACAAAAGATCATTAGAGACTACTACATACACTTGTATGGAAACAAACTTGAAAACCTTAAGGAAATGGAGGACTTTCTGACATCACACAACCTACCTAAGTTGGAACAAGAAGAAATTGAGACCCTAAATAAACCAATAACAAACAAGGAAATCGACTACATAATTAGAAAACTTCCTACAAAAAAAAGCCCTGGACCAGATGGCTTTCCAGCAGAATTCTACAAGACATTTAAGGAGGAACTGATACCAATCCTACTGAAGGTATTCCAGGCAATTGAAAAAGATGGAACTCTCCCCAAATCATTTTACGAAGCCAACATCACATTGATACACAAGCCAGGTAAAGATCTAGCAAAGAAAGAGAACGACAGGCCAACATCTTTGATGAACATAGATGCTAAAATTCTCAACAAGATCCTAGCAAACCAGATTCAGCAATACATCTCAAAAGTCATCCATCATGACCAAGTAGGCTTCATTCCTGGGATGCAAGGCTGGTTCAACATTCGTAAAACCATAAATGTTATTAAATACATCAACAGATGTCAAAACAAAAACCACATGATTATATCATTAGATGCAGAAAAAGCTTTTGATAAAATCCAGCACCCCTTCTTGATTAAAACCCTTGAGCATCTAGGCATACGGGGAACATACCTCAAAATAGTAAAAGCCATCTACGAGAAACCCACAGCCAGCATACTCCTAAACGGACAAAAATAAGAACCATTTCCCCTGAAAACTGGAACAAGACAAAGGATGCCCACTCTCACCCCTCCTGTTCAACATAGTATTGGAAGTCCTGTCTCATGCAATCAGAGAAGAGAAGGCAATCACGGGTATCCAAATAGAAAGAGGAAGTCAAGTTTATCTCTCTTTGTAGACGACATGATTGTATACCTTGAAAACCCGAGAGAATCTGT
>NW_007007201.1:0-672 GCF_000164805.1 Carlito syrichta
CCTGTCATTTGTTTTCAAGTCGACATGGAACACTCACAAAAAATGATTAAACACAAGGCCAAAAAGAAAATTTGAATTTTGAAGAGTAAAAATAATATAACTAACAATCTCTGATCAAAAGAAAAATATAAGGATGGAGTTAGAAATGAAAATCTTAGAATTTAATAAGAAAACTAGAATGCTACCACCTAGACATTTTTGCAAATGATTTAACCCGTTTAAAACTAAAATATATGGTTGAAGCAGTGCTCAGAGAAAAACCATAGCCTTAAATACTTATATTAACAATATGAATTAAATGAATCAAGCATCCAATCCAAGAAGTAAGGAAAAGAAGAACAAAATAAATTAAAGAAAAGCAGAAGGAAGAACCTAATAAAAATAAAATTAGCCGGGCTCGGTGGCTCAGCCTGTAATCCCTCACCTTTGGGAGGCTGAGGTGAGCGGATTGCCTGAGCCCGCGGGTTCGAGACCCGCCTGGGCAGCGAGACCTCATCTCTACAATCAATCAAAAAAAATCAGCCGGGCGTGGTAGCGCATGCCTGTCATTCCGGCTACTCGGAAGGCTGAGGCGGAAGGATCGCCGGAGCCCAGCAGGTCGAGGCTGCAGTGGCTGGGAGCGGTCACTGCTCTCCAGTCTGGACGACAGAGTGAGACTTCAACTCAAAAAAA
>NW_007007202.1:0-853 GCF_000164805.1 Carlito syrichta
ATTAAACTGACAAGCTTCTGCAAAGCCAAAGAAACCATCAAGAGAGCAGGAAGACAGCCAACAGACTGGGAAAAAGTCTTTGCCAACTCTAGGTCTGACAAAGGCTTAACATCCTGGATCTACAAGGAACTGAAACGTACTGAAAAGAAGAAAACAAACAACTCCATTATAAAATGGGCAAAAGATATGAACAGACACTTCACAAAAGAAGACATTCGAGAAGCCAACAAGCCAATCACTTTCTTGTTGTTTTATGATAAATGTTCAGGGTCCGCTTATGAGTGAGAACATGTGGTACTCAGTTCTTTGTTTCTGTGATATATCACTGTGTATAATAGACTAAATTCACCCGAGTTACTATGAAGTCCATATGTTTGTCTTTATCTATGACTGTATAATATTCCATCATTTATATGTATCATATTTTTTCTTATCCAGTCCAGTTTTGATGGGCAGCATGATTGGTTCTGTGTTTTTGCTATTGTGAATAGTGCTGCAATAAACATGCATATAGAGGTATCTTTTTTGTAGATTGATTTGAGTTCTTCCGGGTGTATTCCCAGTAGGAGGATTGCTGGGTCACATGGAAGGTCAATTTCTAGTTCTTTTAGAAATCACCAGAGTTTCCCACAGAGGTTGAACTAGTCTGCATCCCTACCAACAGCATAGAAGCGCTCCCTTTTCTCCACATTCTCATCAGCATCTGTTTTTTTTGTTTTATTAATGATAGGCAATCTTACTGGGGTAAGTGGTGTCTCAATGTGGTTTTGATTTGCATTTTTCTGATGGCTAGCAAAGCTGAGCACTTTTTCATGTATCTGCTGCTGCCCGTATCTATTCTTTTGAGACGTGC
>NW_007007203.1:0-811 GCF_000164805.1 Carlito syrichta
GTGATCTCATCAAATTAATATACTTCTGCAAACCAAAAGAAACCATCAGAAGAGCAGGGATACAACCAACAGAAAACGAACAATGATTCTCCACCTATATATCTGTAAAAAGGCATTACATCTAGGATCTACAAGAAACACAAACACTCAGAAAAATCAGACAAACATTCCCTTTGAAAAGTGTGCAAAATACATGATTGGACACTTCTCATAAGAAGAGACACAGGCAGAACGCAGACACATGAAAATTGCTCAGCCTCACTCATCATAAAAAAAGGAAATGAAACTACTTTGAAATATCACATACCTCCTTTAAGACTGGAAATCATTAATAAAACAAATAATAACAGATGCAGTGTCAAGATTTGCGAAGAAATAAATGCTTCTAAACTGGATGTGGACTGAAAAGTAGAGCAGCATCTTTGGAAAACAGTATGGTGGTTAGTAAAGGGACCAGATCCTGACCTACCAAGTGACTCAGCAATTCCCCTTTCGAGAATATACCTGGAGGAACTCAAATCCTTTTACCAAAAAGATACCAGCACCAGTATGTTTTTTGTAGCTCTAATCACAATTGCAAAAAATCATGGTTCAAAACATGTTGCCCATCATACCTGGAATGCATAAAATAAATGTGGTATATACACAGTGGAATATTATGTAACCCTAAAATAGGACAGATATACGGATTTTGCAGAACGTTTGATGAATATGAGATAGGGCATTTTCAGTGATTTATCACAGAAGCAAAGAACAGAGTTCCAAATGTTTTCACTCATGAGGTGACGTGATCACTTACAGTGCTGTAGAA
>NW_007007204.1:0-905 GCF_000164805.1 Carlito syrichta
GTGCTAGGGTTTGAGATCAGCCCGGGCACTTGGTGAGACTTCATCTCAACTAGAAGTCAATAAAATGGTCCAAGAGTGTGGGGCACACTTCTCGTTCTGGCCACTCAGGAGGCCATGAGTGGAGGATCACTGGAGCCCTGCTGGTGGAGGGTACGATGACTGAGAGTGCACCTCTGTGCTCTGGACTAGGCAACACAGTGGAACTCCGACTCAGAATAATAGTACCAACCACCACCAACACCACACCCACAGGTTGACTCAGGGGCTCAGCCTGGCATCCCGGCACTTTGGAGGCCCAAGAGAGTGAATGGTCTGAGCCTGCATATTCTAAAATAACTCAGGACACTGGGTGAGACCTCATCTAGCCCATCAAAAAAATCCAAATTAGTTGGGCATGGTGGTGCAGGCCTGTGGTTCCAGACATTCAGGGGGCCAAGGCAAGATCACCTGAGCCTGGTAGGTGGAGTCCACGGTGGCCATGAGCATACCCCTGAGCTCCGGCCTGGGCAACAGAGTGGCATCTGACTACAAATAATAATCACTACCACCACCCCTACCACCAAGAGCGAGGAATTACCCTCAAATATGGGAGAGGAAAATGTACTTTCCAGCCTGTCATTCATGGGAGGTTTCAAAGGTGGCCACCAGGCACATCCTTCACATGCTTTCGGCAATGCACCACAGAAATCCTGCCTCCACCCCTCACACTCATGTCCAACAGCAAAGACGTGTGTGAGCTCACAGAACAGATGGACCCGAGCTAGGGCAACCATCGAGCAGAGAGCAATCAGGGCAGTCTGGAAACTCCACAGCCAGCCCAGATTCCAGTCACCTGTCTGCCATCTTCGGGTGGGGGGGGAGGGCCCCTTCCTCTCCCAATAACTCCATCATCCACGCCCAATCGG
>NW_007007205.1:0-723 GCF_000164805.1 Carlito syrichta
GAGTGTGGAAGTTGGAGGCAGGCCTTCACGGGGACGTGTGGACGAATGTGTGGGAAAGACCCTGGTGGGCACCTACAAAACCTCCTGCAAATGACAGGCTGGAAAGTACCTTTTCCTATCCCATCCCTGAGGGTGAGTCCTTGTACTCGTTGGCAGGGGTGGTGGTGGTGATTATTGTTTTTTTGTTGTTTTGAGTTGGAGTCTCACTCTGTCGCCCAGACTGCAGTGCTGTGGCCGCTCCCGGCCACCGCAACCTCGACCTGCTGGGCTCCGGCGATCCTTCTGCCTCAGCCTTCTGAGTAGCCAGAATTACAGGCACATGCTACCATGCCTGGCTGATTTTTTTATTTACTGTAGAGATGAGGTCTCACTGCCCAGGCGGGTCTCAAACCCCTGGGCTCAGGCAATTCACTCACCTCAGCAGCCCAAAGGCACAGGATTACAGGCTGAGCCACGGAGCCCGGTGGTTATTGTTATTTGGAGTCAGAAACCCACTCTGTAACCAGGGCAGAGCACAGGGGCTTGCACATGGCCACCGCAGACTCCACCTGCTGAGCTCAGGTGATCCTCCCAATCACCCCCCAAGGGACTCAAACCACTGGCCTGTGTGACCACATCCGAGTAATCGTTCGATTTACTTTTGATGGCCAACAAGAGTTCTCACACCATGTCTCGAACCGGTGTCGAACAGGCAGGCTCATGCTGTCCACTCACCTGAGCCTC
>NW_007007206.1:0-746 GCF_000164805.1 Carlito syrichta
CTAGACTCTTCTAGTCACCGTGCCATGTTTTCCTTTTCATTATTACCTTTTGGTATCCCAGTCTCATTAATTCTTAATCCTGGAGACACCCAAGCATCTAATTTGCTTGTACTTGCTTCTAGTCTTATTTGATGGTACAAAGTCTCATAAGTAGATAAATCATCTCCAGTATAAACTTCATGTTTTCCAAACAGAGACAAGAGTACTGAAAAATTAATGGATATTTGACAATGAATTTTTTTTTTTTCAGGAAAGGATAAATAGTTCAACTACTTGATGGGCTTGGTAGGAAATGAAGGGGAATATAACTTAAAGGTAAGTCACACCTAGGTCTTATAAGCATTTAAAGAACTGTGCCAAAAAGTTTAAACTTATTATGTAGGTAATGGGAGTCAATGAGAGAATCTACGTGGGTGAATGACAATTTTTAGAGCTGCATTTTCAGAATTAAAATTTTGACAAGTATGTGAAAGATGATTGACATGTGAAAAATAGTTGCAGTCCATCAGACTATTTAGGCTGTTAAGAATGTGCAATTTTTTATCCAGTCCAGTTTCAATGGGCAACACGGTTGGTTCCATGTTTTTGCTATTGTGAATAGAGATGCATATACACAATGGAATATTATGCAGCCAAAAAGGAGGACAAATATATGGACATTGCAGCAAATTGAATGATTTGGAATCTATCATACTCAGTGATTTATCATAGAAACAAAGAACTGATTTCCTTATGTTCTCACTTAT
>NW_007007207.1:0-587 GCF_000164805.1 Carlito syrichta
GGTCATAGTATTTATCCTCCCAGTTCCCTTCCTAAGAAGTCATCTGGGAATGTGTGTTCACTTAACCCAAGGACAAACTGTCTCTCAAGTCTGCCTTCTTTGCATGACTCTATCCTTCCAGGTTCAGAAAACTGTCTCTCCCCTTTGCCCTTTTGCTGTAGGTAGGAAAATAGCTCAGCTGTAACTAATCCTAGAATGTTTTACAATCCCTCTTGGAGTAGGCAACCTCTGGGATGAACTGAATGCTTGTGTCCCCTCAAAATTTATATGTTAGAATCCTAACTGCAATGTGATGGCATTAGGTGGTGGGACCCTTTGAAGGTGATGAGGCTATGAGGGTAGAGTGCATAAGGGGAGTTGTACTCTTATAAAAGAGACCCAAGAAAGCCCCTTCATCCTTTCAACTATGTAAGGACACAGAGGGATGACCATCTATGAACCTGAAAACAAGCCCTCACCATATACCAAATCTGCTGGAGGCTTGATTTTGGACTCTCCAGACTTCAGAACTGTAAGAAACAAAAGTTTGTTTAAGATCCCTAGTCTATGGTGCTCTTGTTATGGCAACCTGAATGACTACACCACCA
>NW_007007208.1:0-2358 GCF_000164805.1 Carlito syrichta
CAGCTAGGCAGTTAAGTCAGGTGGCTAGCCAGCAGGCTAGCTAGTTAAGTCGTCTAGTTAAGCCAGCCGGCTAACCAGCTGGCTAGCTAGGTAGCTAGCTAGTTAAGTCAACTGGCTATCAAGCAGACCAGCTAGGTAACTCACCTAGTTATGTCAATTTGCTAGCCAGCATGGTAGCTAGGTATCGAGATAGTAAAGTCAGTTGGCTAGCCAGGTGCCTAGCTAATTAAATTATCTAGTTAAGTCAGCTGTCTAGCTAGTTGGCTAGCTAGGTAGCTAACAAGTTAAGTCAGCTAGTTAAATCACCTTGCTAGCTAGGCAGCAGGCTAGTTCAGTCACCAAGTTAAGCCATCTGGCTTTCTTGTTATGTCAGCTAGTTAAGTCAGGTGACTAGCCAGCTGGCTAGTTAAGTAACTAGGCAGTTAAGTCAGGTGGATTGCCAGCATGCTAGCTAGTTAATTCAGCTCGTTAAGCCAACTGGCATGCCAACTGGCTAATAGGTAGCTATCTAGTTAAGTCTAATGGCTGTCAAGCAGGCCAACCTAGTTAAGTCAGTTCATTAAGTCAGCTGGCTAGCCAGCAAGGTAGCTAGGTACCAAGCTAATTAAGTCAATTGGGTAGCCAGATGGCTAGTGAATTGTCATCTAGTTAAGTCAACTGATTAGTCATTTGGCCAGATTGGTAGTGAGCTAGTTAAGTCAGCTGACTAGCCAACTGGCTATTTAAGTCAGCTAGTTGAGTGAGCTGGCTAATCAGCTGGCTAGCTAGTTAAGTCAGCTAGTTAAGTCTTCTGGCTAACCAGCTGGCTAGCTAATTAAGTCATCTAGTTAAGTCAACTGGCTAGCCAGTTGGCTAGATAGGTAGCAAGCTTGTTAAGTCAGTTGGCTAGCCAGCTGGCTAACTATTTAAGTCAGCTAGTTGAGTGAGCTGGCTAATCAGCTGGCTAGCTAGTTAAGTCAGCTAGTTACATCTTCTGGCTAACCAGCTGGCTAGCTAATTAGTCATCTAGTTAAGTCAGCTGGCTAGACAGATGTCTAGATAGGTAGCAAGCTAGTTAATTCAGCTGGCTAGGCAACTGGCTAGCCAGCTGGCTAACTAGTTAAGTCAGCTAGTTGAGTGAGCTTGCTCACCAGCTGGCTAGCTGGTTGAGTCAGCTACTTAAGTCAGCTGGCAATCCAGCAGACTAGCTAGATAGCTAGCTAGTTGAGTCACTTGTCTAGCCAGCTGGCAAGCTGGTTAAGTTAGCTAGTTAAGTAAGCTAACTAGCCAACTGGCTAGTTAAGTAGAAAGCTAGTTAAGCAGAGGGCAAGCCAGCTGGCAAGCTGTTTTAGTTAGCTAGTTATGTCAGCTAACTAGCCAACTAGCTAGATATGTAGCTACTAGTTAAGCCACTGGTAATCCAGCTAGCTAGCTAATTCAGTCGGCTAGTTAAGTCAGCAGGCAAACCAGCTTGCTAGCTATTCAAGTCAGCTCATTAAGTCAGTTGGCTAGGCAGAGGGCTAAATAGTTAAACAACTAGTTAAGTAGAATGGCTAGCCAGCTGGTTAGCTAGCTATTTCAGCTAGTTAATCAGCTGGTTAACTAGGGAGCTAGCTAGTTACATCAGCTAGTTAAGTCAGATAGCTACCTACTTAAGTCAGCTAGGTAAATTGGCTGGCTAGGTAGACAGCTAGCTATGTAGCTAGCTAGTTAAGGCAACTAGTTAAGTCAGTTGGGTAGCTAAGTAGCTAGCTAATTAAGTCATCCGGTTAAGTCAGCTGGCCAGCTAGTTAAGTCAGCTACTTAAGCAAGATGGCTATCCCGCTGCCTGGGTGGGTATCTAGCTAGTTAAGTCAGCTGGTTAGCCAGCTGAGTAGCTAGTTATGTCACCTAGCTAAGTCAGCTCGCTAACCAGTTGGTATGCTAGGTAGCTAGGTAGTTAAGTCAGCTTGAAAGTCAGTGGGCTATGTAGCTAGCTAGCTAGTTAAATCAGCTAAGAGGCTGCCTAGTTAGTTATGTCAGCTAGGTAATTCAGCTGGCTCTCCTGCTGGCTAGCTAGGTAGCTAGACAGTTAAGTCAGCTGGTTAGCCAGCAGGCTATCTAGTTAAATCAGATAGTTAAGTCAGCTGGCTAGCCAACTGGCTAGCTAGGTAGCTAGCTAGTTAAGTCAGCAGACTCAACAGCTGGCTAGTTAGTTAAGTCAGCTAGTTAAGTCATCTGGCTTGCCAGCTGGATAGCGAGGTAGCTAGCTAGTTAAATCAGCTGGCTAGTCAGCTGGCTAGCTAGGAAGCTAGCTAGTTAAGTCAGCTGACTAGTCATCTAGCAAACTGGTTGAGTCACCTAGTAAAGTCAACTGGTCAGCCAGCTGGCTAGCCAATT
>NW_007007209.1:0-649 GCF_000164805.1 Carlito syrichta
TTCGCTAGTTAATCAGTTAGATAAATAGTAAGCTAACTATTTAATTCAGGTAGTTAAGTCAGCTAGGTAACTAGTTAAGTCAGTCAGTTAAGTAAGCTGGCTAAGTAGTTAAATCAGCTAGCTAAGTCAGCTAGTTAGTTAAGTCAGCTTTCTAATTTAGTCAGCTGGTTAAGACAACTAGCTAGGTAGTTAGCTAATGGGTTAAGTCACAGGTTGAGTCAGGTAGTTAACTAGTTAACTAATGTGTTAAGTCAGCTGGTTGAGTCAGCAGGCTAGCTAGTTAGCAAACGGGTTGAGTCAGTTGTTTGAGTAGGCTAGCTAGACAGTTAGCTAACCAGTTAAGTCAGCTGGATTAGTCAGCTAGCTAGCTAGTTAGCTAATGAGTTAAGTCAACTGGTTGAGTCAGCTAGCTAGCTCATTAACTAATGAGTTAAGTCAGATGATTAAGTCAGCTAGCTAGAATGTTAGATAATGAGTAAGCTAACTATGTAGCTATCCGGTTAAGTCAGCTAGCTAGCTAGGCAGCTAACTATTTGAGTCAGTTTGTTAGCTAGGCTTCTAGGTAGTTAGCTAATTTCTTAAGTCAGCTGGCTAGCTAGGCAGCTAGCTAGTTAGCTAACTATTTTAAGTCAGCTGGCTTGCTAGGTAG
>NW_007007210.1:0-677 GCF_000164805.1 Carlito syrichta
CGGGCGTGGTAGCGCATGCCTGTAATTCCAGCTACTTGGAAGGCTGAGGCGGAAGGATAGCCGGAGCCCAGCAGGTCGAGGCTGTACTGCACTCCAGTCTGGGTGACAGAGTGAGACTCCAACTCAAAAAAAAAAATATATATATATATATCATATGTTTCTCTATATTTTGCAACTTTGTTTGTGGTGGTGCTGGAGTCATATAACTAGTTCTGGGCACAGATGAGGCCAAGGCAGTTAAGAGTTGGTGGATTTCCTCCATATCGCTTCCTCTGCTACAGGAAACTTAACAGTCACATGTTCTGTGAAGAAATGGAACTGCCTTGGTCCACAGTGCATTTAAGCAAGTTAGAAGTCAGAGTAAAACTTTGCAATATTGAGCATCACAATAATATTTGGAAGTTCATTTGCTATATTACTACACAGAACAGCATTATTTTGACCAATACAAACCAAAATGTCCTTCATATGAAAGTTATTCATAAGACAAAATGTGTTAACCCCTTGCTCGGTTCTTGAAAATAAATAAGATGTATAATTATAAAGATTTTTTCCTTTACTGTGTGTGTATGTCAACATAAAAGAATTGATTCAACATAAAGAATATGTTATTGTATTGTTCAACAGTGCACCACAAACACTTTAACTTGTCATGCTGGATGTTTTTATTTTTAAAA
>NW_007007211.1:0-1163 GCF_000164805.1 Carlito syrichta
CCCAGCTGGTTAAGCCAGCTAGTTAATTCAGGTGACTAGCTAGGATTATAGCTGGTTAAGTCAGCTTGCTAGCTAGTTAAGTCATTGAGTTACGTCAGCTGGCAAGTCAACTGCCTAGCTGGGTAGGTAGCTAGTTAAGTCAGCTGGCTATCCAGTTAACTAGTTAGTTAAATAACCTAGTTAATTTAGCTCAATAGCCAGATGGTTAGCTAGGTAGCTAGATAGTTAAGTCAGCTGGCAAGCCAGCAGGTGATGTAGATAGCTAGCAAGTTAAGTCAGCTGGCTATCCAGCTGGCTAACTAGGTACCTAGGCAGTTAGGTCAGACAGCTAGCCAGCTGGCTAGCTAGTTAAGTCACCTAGCTATGTCAGCTGGCTAGACAGTTGGCTAGTGAGGTAGTGAGATATTTAAATAAACTGTCTAACCTGCTGTCTATCTAGTTAAGTCACCTAGTTAGCTGGCTACTTAAGTCAGCCAGTTAATTCAGCTGGCCAGACAGCTGGCTAGCTAGTTAAGTCAGCTAGTTAAGTCAGCTGGCTAGCGAGCTGGCTAGCTGGTTAAATCAGCTAGTTAATTCAGCTGGTCAGTCAGCTGGCAAGCTAGGTTGCTAGCTAGATAAGTCAGCTACTTAAGTCAACTGGCTAGCTATGTAGCTAGCTAGTTAAGCCAACTAGTTAAGTCAGCTGGCTAGTGAGTTAAGTCAGTTAAGTTAGCTGGCTAGCCAGCTGTCTATCATGGTAGCTATCTAGTTAAGTCAACTGGCTAACCAGCTGTCTAGCTAGTTAAGTTACCTAGTTTAGTCAGTTGGCTAGCCAGCTACTAGCTAGTTAAAAAGCTAGTTAAGTCAGATTAATAGATAGCTGGGTAACTAGTTATTTCAGCTAGTTAATTCAGCTGGCTAGCAAGGTAGCTTGTTAAGTAGGTAGTTATGTCAGCTAGCTATCTAGTTAAGTCAGCTAGCTATCTAGATAGCTAGATAGCTAGATAGCTATTTATTTTGAGTAGTAATGTCAGCTGGCTATCTAGGTAGTTAGCTAGTTTAGTCAGCTAGTTAAGTCAGCTGGCTATCTAATTAAGTCAGCTAGTTAAGTCAACTGGCTAGCCAGCTGCCTAGTGTGTAGGCAACAGTTTAGTCAGCTGGATAGCCAGCTGGATTGCTAATTA
>NW_007007212.1:0-706 GCF_000164805.1 Carlito syrichta
TCCAACCTACAGTGCAACTTCAGAATTGAACAAAGTAAGAGGGCATACATAAAGAATAGGAGATTGAACAAACAGAAGTAAAACCAATTCCTTTACCCCTGAATAACAGAATTAAAGAAGACGGTGACATGGAGGGAAGGAAAAAGTAGAGAGGGGGAAAAAACCACACAAATGAAGAAAACCGAAAGAAGAATATAGGTCCTACACAGACCCCTGGGAAATCAGACACTGAGAAAACAGATTCCGGAACACAGACAATGAAGAGTCCCCAGAATGACTGGTTACATGCAACAAACCCAGACATCAAGACATTAATGGAGAGAATTAAAAAACATGAGGAGAGACAAGAAGAAAATAGGAAGGAGCTGTTGTCAGAAATGACAGCAGTAAAGAATACTGTGATGGAAATGAACAACAGACTAATAAGCATGGAAAACAGAATCAGCCAAGCCGAAGAAAGAATCTCAGAGCTCGAAGACCAAAACACAGAACTAACCCAAACTGTCAAAAGTATAGAAAAGAAGCTCAAAAAGACAGAACAAACCTGCAAGAGATGAATGATCACTTCAACAGACCAAACCTAAGATAATTGGGCTTCCTGAGGCAGAAAGAGAAACAGAAACCACGCTGGAACAAACATTTCATGAAATCATTCAGAAAACTTCCCTCATCCCATTAAGATTGAAAAAATTCAACACAAGAGATT
>NW_007007213.1:0-728 GCF_000164805.1 Carlito syrichta
CAGGCCGACACTGTGACTCGCCAATGAGGACCATCCACCAAGACAGGCCAGGGACATATCCCTCACCCAGGGACATTACTTCCCTCCCAATCCCATTTTTTCCTGACTCTAAAGCCAGCCACTCTGTGAACACACCACACGCAGATGAGAATCTGTGTATGATTCTGATGTTTTTGAACACAGGATCTGGCTGTGTGGCCTATACTGGGACCTGGGGACACGACCACAGTTCACTGCCAGTGTAAAAAACGCGAGTTCAGTGAACCAGCCTCTGGAATGGACGGGAAGACAGGCACCTCGACCCCAGACCCCTGTTTGGATGGGTGCAGAGAAGGGGTCTTCCTGCATGGCCCAGACTGGCCTTGGGACCCTGGCCTGAAGCCGTCCTCCCTCCTCGGCCTCCCAGGCACTGCTGCACCAGGCTTTCTGGGTTTTTTCCAATGAAGGACCAAGGCTGGGCTCAGGAGCTCAGCCTCCTCATCCAAGCACTTTGGGAGGCTGAGGCCAGCGTCCAGCCTGAGTTCACAGGGGGTGACCAGGTCAGGCACCTTGGTGAGACCTCGTCTCAACCCTCCATCCCAAATGAGCCAGGTGTGGTGTTGTGTGCCCATTGTTCCGGCTCATGAGAATGCTGGGTAAAGCTCACCGGAGCCTGTCAGGCAAGGCTGCAGTGGCCGGGAGCGAGCCACAACTCTTCAGCCTGGTGATGGAGTGAGACTCCGAGTCAA
>NW_007007214.1:0-748 GCF_000164805.1 Carlito syrichta
GCCCAGCTGATTTATTTGATTTATTGTAGAGATGAGGTCTTGCTGCCCAGGCAGGACTCCAACCCGTGGGTTCAGGTAATCCACTCACCTCAGCCTCCCAAAGGTGCAGAATTACAGGCTGAGCCATTGAGCCTGGCTACTACCTGTTTTAACAAGCTGACTAGCTAGTTGTCTGGCTAACTGGCTAGCCAACTGTCTTAACTAGCTAGGTACCTTGTTGGCTAGATGGCTAGACAACTGGATTACTCTAGCTAGGTACCTGGCTGGCTAGCTCCCTAGACAGTCGGCTAGCTAGTTAGTGGGTTGGCCAGCTGGTTAGCCAGCTGGCTTAAATAGCCAGCCACCCTCCTGGACAGTGGCATACACAGCTGACATAACTAGCTAGCCACCCTGCTGGTCAACCAGTTAGCCAACCAGTTTAACAAGCAGGTCACCTACCTGACAGCCTGCTAACTAGCCCGCTTGACATGACAGTCTCCTAGCTACCCAGTCGGCTAACCAGCTGAGTTAACTAACTGACTTAACTAGATGGCCTGCTTTCTGGCCAGTGGAATTGACTAGCTTGCTACATAGATAGCCAGCTGGCTATCCAACTAAATTTCTAGGTAACATATGTAGCTAACCAGCTGTCTAGCCAGCTGACTTAAATAGCAAGATACCTAGGTAGCCAGTGGGCTAGTCATCTCGCTTAACTTGTTCACTTAAGTATCTAGCCAGCTAACTAGACAACTGACATAACTAGCTAGCT
>NW_007007215.1:0-697 GCF_000164805.1 Carlito syrichta
GTGTGCACAGAATTAACTCAAGGTACTGAAAGAAAAAAAAAGCAGCAATCATCAAGAGAAAAAGAAGCAAGACATTATGGGCATAGAAGGCATGAAGTATCTAGCCAAACATTTAGATATAAAGTTTTCCAAATTAAATAAAAGACTGCCCATGTTGTTTCCTAGGCTGCTGTGACAAAGTACCACACACTGAGTGGCTTAAAACCATCGACCTATTGTATAACTGCTCTGTAGGTTTGAAGTCCAAAATCAAGAGGGCCCTGCTCCCTCTGAAACCTGTAGAGAGTATCCCTCCTTTCCTCTTGCCAGTCTCCGTTGGTGTGCAAGTGATCTTTGTCACTGGCTTGCAACTGCAGCACTTCTACCTCTGCATCTGCCTCCACATGATGTTCCGTCCTTGTTTGTCTTCACATGGCTTTTTCCTCTTGTTCTAAGGACACCAGTCATATTGGGTTGGGGTTTACTCTAATGACCTCATCTCAACATGACTATATCTACAAGAATTCTATTTTAAAGTCATAGTCACAGATACTGGGGTTTAGGATTTCAACCTAACTCTTTGAGAGAGCACAATTCAACCCATAACACCTGTGAAGGATGTTGGTGAACCAGAAATAAAACAACTCAAGGAAGAGATGATAAGAATTCAGAAGGAGATGTTTCAACACTGACAAACTTAGCTAGAGAAAAAAATGAA
>NW_007007216.1:0-718 GCF_000164805.1 Carlito syrichta
TGGTCTCTGCCAAGTGGCAAGAAGATGTGACAAAGGGCACCCCCTGAAGCCAAGCCAACCGCTGGTGCAGGTGAATGTTCTAGCCTGGGGACTTCTCATTGCTGCTTGCAGGCCATGGTCACCAAGTGGGCCACTATGTGGGGACAGGTGGAGACTACCAGCTTGGGTACTCTGTGGCTGTGTGTTCTATCCCTGTTCTCTGGGTCACCAGGGGGGACCGTGCTCAGAGCTCAGCCCAGGGGTACAAAGATGTGGGGTACAATTTAGCATTGGATATTTAAGTGATCATAGTACAGGTAAAGTTTGGGCCTTGCTTTGATTCCCACTTCACCTGGTTTGAGATCAGGTACCCTTATTGATGAGGTGTGCCCCCTTTCTCTCCCCAGGCAGTTTCCCACTACTGCCAATCTCTTTCTTATAGTAGGAGCAGCCCAGTTCCTGCCAGGCTTCCCTAGACCCTCTCCCATCACCTTGGCTGCCCTGTGGCAAGGGTCACAGGCCTATCCTGGCAGGGTTCTGAGGAGGTAATGTGGTTGTCAACCTGACTGGATGCTGTCCCGTATGACGTCTTTTCCCAGTAGGCAGGGTCTCTTCATTTCTTTTGTACAAATTGGGTAAAATCCCTTAAACTTTAAAACATTTCCTCTGGTTATCTATGTGGTAGTGGCCCACCAGGCTTTGAACCCTGACTGTGTGCTTCCTTATCATGTGGACATTG
>NW_007007217.1:0-965 GCF_000164805.1 Carlito syrichta
AAAATAAATAAGATAATATTTTTATGAGTCTCAATGACATATAATAAAGCTTTAAAGCCCTCTTTGTATTACTCTGAGTTAGCAGAAAAAAGAAAAGTAAGTGTCAGACTGTATTTGGGAAAATTTCTTGCAAATTTTATTATGCTTATAACAACCTGGAAAATAATAAATATGATATTGGACACATCAATAATTAAATATTGATTAAGTCTCATTTTAAATGTACAATAAATAAGAAATAACTTTCCATGGGTCAAAAAGCCTTGACCTATATAATAGTTTGACTTCTCTAAATAAGATAAAACAACTGATACAAAAAAATTAAACTAACACCTCCTGAATCTGAGGAAAAAAATAATCCATCAGTAAGTAATTTCTTTCAAAATGCTGATGTAGAACTTTTAAGTGATATCCTATATTTTATAGAGGAAGAGTTAGGTAACATGAACTTTTTAAGAAGGTCAAGTTACAGACAGAGAATTAGTGTATATCTTTGTAAGATGATATTGTTTGATCATTTTTACACCAAAAAGTTCTTCCATTTTAACAAACCAAGCAAATGAATCCAAACTGAATCTCGAGTTGCCAGGTCAGAGTCTTTGAGTTTTAACTATATTAACAAATATCATTATCAACCATATCCTCCTCAGAGAGGAGAACATATTATTTGAGCAACTCTCTTTCAATTTGAGTAGACTAGGGGGGAGATAATTAATAGTAAGTCTTTTTTTCTCCTTCTTTATCCAAAACCATCAGTGAAGAAATCATTTTTAATGTTTTAAAAGTTCAATTCCACCAGACCATGTGGGTAGGCAATAGTAGACCAGGGTAAGATGGCCTAAATATGTCACCTGGTTCAGAAGATATTTTAGTTCATTTAGTCACTCTTAACTTAATCTTTTTCATCTGCTTACCTATCATGACATCTTCATAACCACCAATAACATCATGTTCTTTAATATTTT
>NW_007007218.1:0-778 GCF_000164805.1 Carlito syrichta
AGACCAGGAAATCCCATGATTTGCCATCTACTGGCTGGAGAACCAGGAAACCCAGTGATGTAATTTAGTCTGATTCTGAAGGACTTATAAATAATAGAGGCAGTGTCCAAGGGTAGGAGAAGGTAAGTAACCCAGCTCAGAGAGAGCAGAATTGCTCTTGCTCTGCTTCTTCTTTTTTTTTTTTTGTCTATTCATGTCCTCAACAGAGTGAATGATACCAACCCATATTGATGATGGCAGTTTTCTTTACTCAGTCTCCTGATTCAAATGCTAAATTTTTCCAAAACACTCTCACAGGAACACCCAGAAATAATATTTTACCAAATATATGGACATTCTGTATCTTTTTAAAATGAACATATAAAACTAAACTTCATAATATTACAAAGGACATTCTTGTCACAAAAACATTTATGAATGACATACCGGAATAAAGAAGATATTTGAATTTAATAAAATTTACTATATGAAAATCTCACTTGTTTTTTTTAATTTCCATAACTTTACTAGTGAGAACATCTCAAGAGCACCCATTTATAAATCCACATTTGATCATTTTACCTAGTAGACCAAAAAGTTAGGAGTTCACTTTATTCACAGAATCCCAGAATATAATCAAGTGATACTATTAATTTTATCACTGTCAGTTAATGTCAACTAATATGTCACCAACAATACTGATGGAGTTATACCTTCTAGTAAAAGTTAGTAATAGAATTTGACATATTGCATGAATGTCATTGAAATAGGCATCGTGTGCCCAGTCAACTAACTGTCC
>NW_007007219.1:0-882 GCF_000164805.1 Carlito syrichta
ATAATTTAGTAAAGATATCTTTCTCTTTCTCTAAATACAATGGTACATTGGCTCAATTTGTAGTTTAGAACTGATTTTGGAAAAAAAGTCTGAAATCAGCAAAAATAGTTCTTAATATATGGATATGTATTAATATATATATTACATGTATATATATAACATATATGTATATAGATGCATATCTGCATATACAGTATTTGTATATTTTATATATGTACATATTTATGTGTTTTGATATATTATTTGTATATGTAAAATATACAAATGTAGTACTATACTATGCCTTATTAGTTTTGTTTTTCTTAAAGATATGGGGGTACGATTTAGGGTTAGGTACATAAGTAGTCATTGTATAGGTAAAGTTTGTGCCTCCTCTTCCCCACTTCGCCTGGTTGAAGATTAGCTACCCTTGTTGATGTTTGTGCCCCATGCCCTCCCTCCTCTGGCAGTATCACACTACTGACTATCCCTTTTTTATAGTATTATGATAAATGTTAAGGGTCTGCTTATGAGTGTGTACTTGTAGTACATGTAGTACTTAGATCCTTCTTTAGATATTTATTAATATATATGTACAAATACAGGTATAGTATGCATATCTGTATATACTGTATTTGTATATTTTATATATGCACATGTGTATGTGTTTTTATAAATTATTTGTATATGTAAAATATACAAATGTAGTAATATACTATGCCTCATCAATTTTAAAATGCACATTTTCCCACATTTTATCTCCAAAATTAAAATTTTCAGCAATAGCAAATTATAATCACTGACAGAAGGTTACCATAATGTAAGTGTAGTTGTTTGCTTGTACATGTGTAAACTTAGTCACAGCCCTTCATATAGCCAGCAATTCAATAATAGACACTGTTT
>NW_007007220.1:0-4902 GCF_000164805.1 Carlito syrichta
ATCCTCACAGTGGCTGTATGATCTCACATCCCCACAAGCAATGCATGAGGACTGGGTTCAAAAATCTCCCTCCTAGTTGTATGTGCTTGGGTGAGTCAGGCCATCTCTCTGAGTTTCCAGTGTTTAATCTGTGAAATGTTTACAGATGATGACACTGAACTTTCATTCAAGGTGGCATTTCCAGTACACACTGAAACCACCTGTCCCATTCCAAGCACTTAAAAATGGCAGGAAAATGTTAACGCACCCAAAAGACCATTGCAGGGATGTCTAATAACAAGAGTTGAAGCTCCCTCACTCACCCACTGGGAGACTAATACCCATGCAGGGCCCTTAATGGATAATAAGTTCAAGAGCACACGCTTTCATAAGGCCCTGACCAGGCACACACGGGAGAGGCATCCTGAAGAGATGGTGGATTCACGATCCCTTCATGAAGTTCCTACAAACTCCCCAGCTGGAAGAACTGACATCTGAGGAAATAGAGAATAATAAATGCAACCTAAAAAGCGCTTTGTAACAAGTGTTTAAACGACTCAAACAGATAAAGAAGGGAATAATAGCCATAAACAAAAACCAGGAGGATGTGAGGCAAAAACAGTCAGGTATAAAAAAGAACAAGTTAGACCTCAGATATGAAAAGTATAGTTGCTAAAATAAAAATTCAATGGAAGGGAAAATAAAGAGCCAGAGCTGGGAAAGAATGTCACAAGGCCACATGGGACTTTAGTGGCAGTCATGGAACTAGAACCAAGGCCTAGACCAGAAGTTCAGTTCTCCAAAAAGAATGAATGTATGTGTTTTCTTCTCCCTCTTTCTTGTTTCTCTCCCTCAGGCCAAGGTAGGTCCTGAGATGAACACCACCGTCCCTTCCTGGATGAGAAAGAGGGCTTCCATTCCTCGACTGGCAGGGTGGAACAAGGGGTATCTCTTCTAGTGACCCCTCTTCTCTAGAACATGAAGTAGGCAGAACCTCAATGTCTGAAGAAGAGTTTGTTAAATGAAGCCCAGAAAAGCAGCCAATAAGATTGCCTCTTACATATCATCCATAGGATGCTGGGTGTGTCATTAAAGCCCTCAGAGCCATGGTTTCCTCATCTGTAAAATGAGTTCAAGAGTCCCCACTGCAGGCAGAAGTTTGAGAATTAAATGGGAAGTTGTGTGTTTAAGGCACCTGCACATCAGAGTTGTCTCATGGGGAATGTCTTTCTGGGACTTTCTTTTGAGCTCAGAGATACCCCAGATGAAGGCAAAGCTAGAGGCACAGGATCCCGGTCTCCAACAGAAAAAAGAGAAATCTGAAACTACGAATGGATGAAAGCGGAGTCAAAGGAGAGCGGCGAGACCGAGTCACCACCTCCCCACCCATGTGACCTTTCCCTTAGAGCAGAGTGACGCTCACAGCAAGTGGTGGCATTTATCAGGCTGATGCACATCAAAGCACGGTTCCACCAGGGCACACACAACAGAAGTGCTCATGTGTCTTCATGTGCACAATGACTTTTTATTGCTCCCATCTGAAATTCAAAGATTTTAAAAATAATACAACCCAATATGGGGAAGGGCACAGCCACATACCTGCAAGGCAAGGTGCCGGATGCCTCCTAGATGAGCACCAGGAGATGTGAGACAAAGAGTTGTCCCTTGCCTCCTGCCTTGGTCACCACGCCAGGCCTCCATCGTCTCGGCAGCCCTCCTTAGACATAAAACTTTCAGCCACTTGAAACCTCCCTTGTTTCCAAAAGAATGTTCTCTCCCTCCACATGCTGCTCCTGCTCCAGAAAGATCCTTGCTTGCCCCTTCTCCTGCCAGATCATATCCTTCAGAACTCAACTTAGGCAGCCTCTCCTAGGAAGCCCACAGGATTGGCCCCTCTAACCTAGGTCAGGAGCCTCTCCAAGACCCCCAGCCTGGTGGGCTGCTAGCATGCCAATGGTGATCACTTGGGGTCTGTGTCCCCCATAACACACAACTCCAGGACAGGCGCACGATCCCTATATAGGTCCCCAAACTTTTTGGCATCAGGGACTGGCTTTGTGGAAGGCAATTTTTCCACAGTCGGGGAGGGTGGGGGTGTTCGGGAACATCAGGAGTTCGCTTCTCATAAGGAGAGCCAACTCAGATCCCTGGCATGCACCATTCACAATAGGGTTCGCTCTCCTGTGAGAATCCAAGGCCACAGCTGATCTGACAGAATACAGAGCTCCTCGTGCAGTTCCCCTTCTGCTGTAAGACCCAGTTCCCAACAGGCCATGGACTAGTACCAGTCTGTGGCCCGGGGGCTGGGGACTCCTGCCATGGAACAGTGTGTTCTGTGTGGTCCTGAAACCATGGAGAAGGGAAGGCCGGTACAGGCTGGCATCAACTTTGAAAAACCTTTCTAAGAATTATAACTCACTAATCAACCCAAGTGGCCTCGAGAGGTAATGAATGATCTGCCTGTCACAGGAGGTGTGCAAGCAGGTATCAGAAACTGCTTCCCTCAGCCCCTCTCCTTCATGCCCAGGGAACTGGGCTGGGGCTGATCCAGTGCTGTCCACCCCAAGCTAGTCCACGCACCTCAAATCCCCCCCAATCAGAGGAATGCCCGGGGCACTGGGGCATGGGCTATCCCCACAGCTTCAGCCACAACCTCATGGGGCCCAGGGACCCCTATGGAACCCCAGGGTCCTACACTCTCCCTGTGGGAGAGCTCTGGCACCTGAAAACCTGGGCTCAGCTGATGCCAGGACTCCGTGGAAGCAGGCACCTCACAAAATCAAGTGTGGCAGGCCAGTGTGCACACAGAGCCCCCATCCATGCCCAGCCTGGCAGTTCCCACCTCACTCAGAGCAAATGCCAAAGTTGCCCGGGGCTCACGGGTCTGGCACATTCTGGCCCCCTCATCCCACTGCCAAGAGCAACCCACCCACCACCCCACGCAAGGGGTTGTAGAAGGATGGGCATCAACTGGGCCTTGTGGAAGGTGCGCGGAGCTAGGAGTTTTCACTCAGCCTGCACAGGCACAGTCATGGCAGCCCATGGCAGGCCGGGGACACCCACAGAAGAGAGAGACAGGAGCTGTGGGGGAAGGGGGGAGACAGGTGGCTGCCGGGGGTTCCCTAAACAGACATCAGTGTGAGGGGTCTAGCTTCCATGGGGGTGAGACGTACTCGGCACCTGGCCCCGGGCCTGTCTCTCATCTTCCCTCTCAGGGCAGCTGGTGTCAGAGGAAGCTGAACCCAAGATGGCAGCGCCCTGGTGTGGGACCTCAGAGGGGAGAAGCCAGCTGTCTCCTGCCCAAGGGTGGGGCGGAGACAACAGCGGGCAGCAGGATGGGGTGGAGGCAGGGGTGGAAGAGACACAGGGACCCACCGAACAGAGGTTGGAGGCAGGGAGGCTCACAGCGAGGGACACAGAAAGAGACCAAGGGAGACAGCTCTGAGCCACTGCAAGGGATAGGAGGCAGGGAGACAGAGGTGGAGGAAGGTTGAGACAGCCAGGGAAGTTAAAACCGGTGCCAGGGTCCCCGAAGGTCCCCCCACGTCCTTGAATGTCAGCAGGCTCAGCGTGGTCCCTCCATGCACACAGGGTTTTCCTCCCTCTCAGGTTATCTCCTCCGGGGTGGGGGAACTCACTGGCACTTTTGTAAAGGTGACGTCTAGCTTCAAACCTGCAGCATGTGACATCCCTTCCAGGGCTGTCCCCCCAGTCTGGTGTTTGCCAGAAATCAGGTGCCATGGGCTGATTCAGAAAAATCACCGGGGGCAGGAAGGGGGGGTGGGAGGTGACGCCCCACCAGGGAGGGCACAGAGAGTGGGAAGTCCCTCTGATCCAATCACTGGGGACCCATGAAGGGGGTCTGGGCTGGCCAGTTGGCGCTCTCACCTCAGCCCCCATGGCAGAGGAAGAGGGAGCCCTTCTCTCCTTACACCCCAGGACACCCCAATTCCCCCACACCCCCCCCTCAAATACTCTCGATGGCTCCTCATTACCATTCCAGATTTTCTAGTTCCTTGTACTGGATTTACCCTCTTTCCAGACAAGCCATTCAAAGAAACTGAGGCACAAAGAGGTTAAGCAACCAGCACCCAAGGGAAATTGTGAATAAATCAGTACACACAGTATGAGTTTTCCTAGAGAATGCGGGTGAAATAGGGGTGAAAAGCATTCAGGCCGAGGCAATAGTAAGTGCAAAAGACCAGGGGTGAGAGTCAAAAGAGTTCGTTCCAGGTAACCCTGGAAGAGGGTGAACGAATTTGGTCAGAGATGCTAGTAGAAAAGACTCTGCAGGTGGTTCTGAGGTTAGAGGACTGGAGACTGCTCCAGGCCGGAAAGGAGCCGCCATCCAGAGGTGAGGCATGAGGTACGAGCTAGATATACGGGCCTGAGCTGGCCTTGGCTTGGAGAAAACTGTCCCCAGGTGATTTTTGATGGAACCGCACCCTCTTTTGTTGGTTCATTCATCAGATATGACTTGGGAGCCCTCTACCGTTGCCAGTATGTTTAATACTGAGAGTCTCACTGTCACCCAGACTGGAGTGCAGTGGCACACTCATGGCCACCACAGCCTCGATCTTTTAGGCTCAGGTGATCCTTCTGCTTCAGCCTTCCAAATAACTGAAAACACAAGCGTGTACCACCATGCCCAGCTAAAGTCTCACCCAGGCTGGTCTGGAATCCCTGGGCTCGGGCAATGCTCTTGTCTCTGCCTCCCAAAGTGCTGGGACTATGGGTATGAGCCACTGAGCCTGTCAAGAGAATCATTTTTTAATGCTTCTTTCCTATGAAAATAAATTATTATTTAAATTTTCATAGGAAAGTGGCATATAAATTATTTTCAGTCCAAGAGCAGTGCCTCATGCCTGTAATCCCAGCACTTTGGGAGGCCAAGGTGGGAGGATCGCTTGACCCAAGAGTTTG
>NW_007007221.1:0-822 GCF_000164805.1 Carlito syrichta
GGGCACGGCACTGACCATCCTTCTGCTTTGGATCCTCTGCTTTATTTTACACAAAACTATTTGCTGAGTCAAAGATTGAGTGAATGATGAGCCTTCACTCTTCAAGGGAATGTTGGTGCCCGCTGATTACCTAAAGAGGTTACAATTATGAAAATGGCTTAGGTAATCCTATGATCGCAAGACACAGAGTGAAGTAAACACTAATGACGCCACTGGATGGAAATCAGGGGGAAAATCCAAATCGGTTTACTGAAAAGAACTAAAGAAGGCTTTTATTCTCAGTGAAGTGTTCTAATGCTTTCAAATATAACTTCCACATTACTTCCCATAATTTCAAAGAAGGCCAATCCTATCAAGCTTTCCCATTTTCCTTTCGTGCTGCTCCTCCCTATTTCCTCAACCACAATGGGTCGAAGGGCCCACTGTCAAGAGATTCGAGCCTGTGTCCTGAATAATTAGCATACATGGGAGTTCAAATGTCGACTGAACTTCTATGGCAGAATAGCATAGAATAATGATACAGACACTTGGACTTGAATATGTTGTATCTTTGGCTCTTGTGCCAGCATGAGCTCCATGGAGCTCTTTCACACCATTACACAGAAGAAGGTGTGAGGTCTAGGAGCTACGCCTGATCCAGTGAAGGCTGCTCTTGAGAGCAGTGCCCAGGAAAGGAGGGACCTGGAGCCATACCAGACTGACAGTCAGTCACCCTGGTGTCATGGAGCAAGTTCCGCGGAAGGACCATGACCGGAACGGGAAGCAGGAGGCAGTTAAGGAAGGATGTAGCTTCTGATAACAAATCTCCAATGTGATACGAAA
>NW_007007222.1:0-560 GCF_000164805.1 Carlito syrichta
GTTTGCACACACTCAGAACATGAAGTCAGGTCTCTCCCACTCTAAGCAGTGTTCTTTTTTTTTTTTTAATATTCGAAGAAAGTAACAGGCTTGTCACTATGAGCAACACTTTGAATCTCTCTCTGGATTTCCTTATTTTGCTTTTCATTTTGAATCCCTTATAGGGAGAGGAGTAAGGGCTCCATTTTCAGTTCAGAACTTAGGGTCTTTGGCGTCCTCCTGCGCTGAGGGTAGATGTTGGGAGGAGATTCCAGGACCCATCTTCTGCCTTAGATATTTTCCATTGACAGTGGGTGACCTTGGGCAACCTTGGCAAGTGGGGGTGTGTGGCTCATGGCCCTCACTGGCACACGTTAGCCAATGCCAAGAGCCTCTCCCAGAGCATATGAGTAGAGTAGTCTTGATCACCCACCCTCACAACAACTTTTAGCAGGGATGTTATGACTCCTTTGTGTAGATGACAATGCTGAGCTAAAGCCATGTGCCTGGGTTTGCGCACACTCAGAATATGAAGTCTGGTCTCTCCCACTCTAAGCAGTATTCTTTTTTTTTTTTTTTTT
>NW_007007223.1:0-795 GCF_000164805.1 Carlito syrichta
ATGCTCTAGAGGAAGTGGCAAAAAGGGAGTACTTCTACACTGTTGATGGGAGTGTAAACTAGTACAACCTCTGTGGAAAACAGTGGGGTGATTCCTAAAAGATCTAAAAATCAACCTTCTATACGAAGAGGAACTCAAATCACTGTATGAAAAAGACACCTGCATACGCATGTTTATTACAGTATTGTTTTCAAAAACATGAAACCAACTGTGCTGCCCATTGAAAGAGGACTGGATAAAAAACAATGTGGTACATATACACAGTGGAATATTACACATCCATAAAGAAAGACAAAATTACGAACTTTGCAGTAACTTGGATGGACTTAGAGGCTATAATACTGAGTGATCTATTACAGAAACAAAGAACGTTTTGTTTTGTTTTGTTTTGTAAATAAGATTAGAGAGTTGAATGCCTTAAAATGCTTGAGGGAAATGTCTAGCAGAGGGGGAGGGATTCATGGCAAATAGTTTATAAAAATGCTGACAGTTTCGTTGGTGCAAGTAGGACGCTCACACTCCAGTTTAATTTTTCTTCTGAAAAAAAAAAAAAAGAAAACAAGAATAAAATATCAGATGACTCAAAGAGTCACCCTAGGAAGCAAAAGAATGATTCATATGTTTTGTAGGCTTAATATCATCATTTCTCTCTAATGACATTGATTCCCTTAAGTCTTTCAGACCTTTCTGCAATGGTTTTACTAATCCTGCCTCAATAGTCAAAGGTCATTTCTTTTAATTTATATGACCGCCATGTTGGATTCACAGAGAGCATTATGTTTTATTGCAGTTTGG
>NW_007007224.1:0-823 GCF_000164805.1 Carlito syrichta
CCTTTTTTATTCTCAGATGCTCTAGACCTATTTGGAGAGTTTTATTAGGATCTGAGGTCCTCCTTTCTCAGCAGTCCACATGATTATATCTTTACTTCTGTTTTGGGTCTCTCTATCTTTAAAAATTTGTCTATTTCAGAGGATAGGAAACATATCTATTTCAGTGAGTTAAAGCCTTAGTATGCACTTGACACAGTGGCTCAAGCTTGTAATTCCAACACTTTGGGAGGCCGAGGTGAGGGGAATGCCTGAGACCCCAGGTTCGAGAACACTCTGGGCAATTTGGTGAGACCTCATCTCTACAATGAATCAAAAAATTAGCCAGGTGTGGTATTGCATACCTGTAGTTCCAGCTGCTTGGAAGGCTGAAGCTAAGGATCATCTGAGCCCTGCAGGTTGAGGATGTGGTGCCCATTAGCGTGCCACTGCACTCTAGCTTGGTTGATGGAGGGAGATGCCAACTCAAAAAAATAAAATAAAATAAATTAGTATGCACTGTTTTCTTTGAGAATGAAAACTCAAATTAACAAAATACTTTCTTGAATAACCTGTTTTTTTGTTTGTACCTCTTTTTCCCGTGACACTGATTATCAACACTCTAGTAACCTGAGAAAATATCAAGGGGCACCATAGACAATCAATCAGAGAGCCTTGGATGAGGGCTCCCAGTTTATGTTTTGAAATATTATTAGGTACACTAATAATATTTAGCAGTCTGTTACAAAAATATTAAAGAACATGATGTTATTGGTGGTTATGAAGATGTCATGATAGGTAAGCAGATGAAAAAGATTAAGTTAAGAGTGACCTAAATGAACTAAAA
>NW_007007225.1:0-725 GCF_000164805.1 Carlito syrichta
GATTAGTTTTACAATGGGAATTCTTTGCTTCTCCACTTAGCTGAACTTGGTTAGATGAAGTGGAGACAATCAGAGAACAGAGAGGAAGTCAAGACGCTTTATATATCTGGTAGCAATGCCTAGCGATAAGAATTCAAACTCGCACCCATTAGGTGAAAAACTTACCTGTTAAGCTATCAGGAAGAGAGAACAATGTTTTAAAAAGGCATCCAGATTTCATTTTCTTTTCTTCTCTTTCTCTTTCTTTCTTTCTTTCTCTCTCTCTCTCTCTCTCTCTCTCTCTCTCTCTCTCTCTCTCTCTCTGTCTTTCTTTCTTTCTTTCTTAGTTAGAATCTCTCTGCTGCCAAGGCTGGAGTACAGTGACATGCTTATGGCCACCATAGCCTCGAACTGCTGGGCTCTGGTGATTCTTCCACCTCAGCCTTCCAAGTAGCTGGAACTCTAGGCACATGCCATCACGCCCAGCAAATTTTTTTGGTTTGTTGTAGAGATGATGTCTCGCCAATTTTCTCAGGCTGGTCTCGAACACGTGGGTTTAGGCAATCCTCTCACCTTGGCCTCCCAAAGTGCTGGAAATATAGGAGTGAGCCACTGCACCAGGCTGATCCAAATTTCATTTCCTTGGAGGACAGATGGAGGTTTGTCTTGACCCCATTACAGCATAAACTTAAGCATGGGTTGTTCCAGCACTCTTTTTCACTATCAGGGGTTTGTTTCAATTTGTT
>NW_007007226.1:0-485 GCF_000164805.1 Carlito syrichta
TTATCCTTCCTTCTTCTCTTCTCCTTATTATTTGTTTATTCCTGAAGTTGGCTAGCTATTCATTCTGAAAAATACTTTACTTGCCTACTGCTTTTCAACAACCACCCTTATGATTTAATTAAATCATCTAGTCCTTTATGTGTATTTCTGGACTTGACTCAGTGGCCAGCTATACGGTCTGAAAATCACTGTGTTAGACATCTATAATCTGACTTCCTGTTTTTGAATCCATGGATGTATAACTATTTTTTCATTTCCCTTTTATTTGATGGCTTATTATTCTTCTTTATTTCTCCTATTCCTGTTGACGCCTTTTACAAAATTTATAGTTATCCTCAGTTTTATTCATGTAAAATCACATTTTTTTTAGGCTGCTTGCACTTTATTTTGTACAGATTTTTCATTAACTATTATTCCATTTTAATGTACAGCCCCTTTCTGAATAAAAGCTTTCATTCTGGACCCAATATGTAATGGCAATAAAT
>NW_007007227.1:0-1072 GCF_000164805.1 Carlito syrichta
ATCTAGTCCTTATATTATAATTAGGACTTCACTTTGATTTGTTAAATATCCTTAGAATCATGCATAGAAGTCAGTTTTTATGAACATGTGAATTTAATTTCAGGATAATAACAGTGCATTACAAAGCATTTCCTATAGAAAGAGAAAATGAAGTATCATGGGCTAAAGAACTGGTGTTCTACATGGTGAACTCAGATTTCTGAAAGAATACTGAATTAACTTTTGCTTACCTTTTGCAAAGGAACTTTGAAAGCCATGAAATGTGTCCTGGACATCTGCTGTCCAATAGGAAGGTAGCCTTTCTACCTGTTAAACATATTTTTTGTCAGCCAGATTGTTTCTTAGTCTTGTCTTCCTACTAAGAATGAGACTCCTTGAAAACAGGAATCACAGCCACACACAACATGTCCTCTCTGCTCTTTGCTTTGCATAGTGCCACGCCATGTATTCAATCCCACCTAGCAACAACCTATACTTTCCTCCTTCCTGTTTCCCCGTCTTGAAAACAGATGCAAGGAAACAAAACAGTGCAAATTTCCCCACAAATAAGGCACATGCAAAACCAGAGATGGCCTGGACTTATGTATTTCTGATAAAAACCTAGCCCAGTACCTAATACTAAGTTGCCATTAATAAATACACATTCACTGAAATAATTTAAATTCAATTATTTCACTCCACAGCTTTAGTCTTCTTACAACTGATGCCATCAAATTCAATCTGTGGCAAGCATGAGGTTCATATTTTAAGAAAAAACCTCATAGAAAAGGGACTGTGAACTTCCCTTAATAATGCCAGGGGTAACAGTGAAAAGTGGGATGACGAGGATTAATTCTGTGAAGCACAGAGAGTGAGGACAAGAGTGGCGAGACACAGGGCTGGAGAAGCAGAGGATCCCAGACACGCAGAGTCTTATGGTAAATGCCACGATAAGGAGGTGGTTTTGGGGTAATGCTTATGAGCAATATCCGAATTACAATTTCACTTCATTTTTAATAATGACATATTTAAAAGATTTCTTGTTGTGAAGAATCGATTGGAAGGCAATAACGAGTAGCTATGTGGACACTAG
>NW_007007228.1:0-787 GCF_000164805.1 Carlito syrichta
ATTAAGTCATTTAAGTAAACTTATTAGATTATAGTATAGTGTTAAGATAATAATATTAATCGTCAAAAATATTAAAAGTTAGTAAAATTGGATTGAACTTAGAGTTAACTTGGAAAGTTTTTAATCAGGGTTTAGAACTTAGAGTATAATATGAACGATTTATTGAACATTGTGGAAAACATTTTGAACAATCTGTATTGAAATTGTGCACCTGTGATTCATACATCATGGAATTGTAATTGTTCACTGGGAACCTGAAAGTCTTGTGATGGTACATGATTTGTAAAGCGCGTTACACATCAATGAATTTGTACGCCCCCAGCAAGTAATTGTCACACTGCTGGAGATTATAGAAAATGGTATATAAGTTGGAAAAAGTTTGAATAAAATTGGCTTCAGTCTTGGCCAGACTGTTCCCAGAAGAGCTGCCTCCGTGTGGTTTCTTCTCTCCGTTCTGATTCACCGGTGCGGTCCTAACCCCCCCTTGGTCAGTGCAGGTCACCGACAGGAACCTGGTCTGGTTGCAGGGTTGCTGGACTGCCTTGATTGCTCTGTGCCTGACAAACACCCTAACTTGGGGCCATCTCTTCCCTGAGCTCACATGTGACTTTGGCATGGGGCATGAGTTTGGAGGGTGGAGGCAGGCCTTCTGTGACATGTGCCCAAAGGCATGGGACAGACGTGTCCAGTGACCACCTTTGAAAACTCCCACAAATGACAGGTGGGAAAGTGCCTTTTCCTCTCCCATACCTGAGGGTGAGTTCTCACGCTGTGTGGCAGGGGTGGT
>NW_007007229.1:0-625 GCF_000164805.1 Carlito syrichta
CTTTCACCAATGTATCTTCTTGTTAAAACATTTCTGGGTCAATATAGTATTGTACAGGGGATGAATGAGAGATCAGAGTCCTCACAATGTCTTATTTCCATAAGTCTTTGTGCAAGGCTGCATCATCTGTGCTCCAAGAGTCACAGATACTGATGTTGATAACTCACTGTTATTTTGTTTAATAAGGTATTCTTTACTTAATATTGTCAATTTAACAATCACCGCTACACTTTTAAATTTTTTGCTAAGCAAGATATAGTGATAGGAACAGGAAGTCTCATAGATACTTCTTCACAAGGTCTTTTTTCTTTTCTCTATCACAGTGATCTCTCTCTCTCTCTCTCTCTCTCTCTCTCTCTCTCTCTCTCTCTCTCTCTATCTCTGTCTCTCTCTCTCTCACTTTTCTACTTCCTCTCTTCTTCTCTCTTTTTTCCTGTGGTTTCTACATTGTAGTTCTCAGCTATACCTCCTTATTGATAATTATTGATAATATGACAATGGCCCAAACTGATCTTTAGAACTTCTGCCATCTTTGCAGAGGCAGTTTTTCATATCAGTAAAACCCAATCTGATGGTTCTGTTTCAGTTTCTGCTGGAAAATTTTAGGTTTTTGTGCTACATACTA
>NW_007007230.1:0-609 GCF_000164805.1 Carlito syrichta
CGAGTTCTCTTTAACCAGAATCTACTGCGCCTCTTGATAAGGTTAATCAGCAAACAGGGCTTCTGGGTCCCTACAATTTTCAGAGCTACTTCCTCTGTGGATAAGCTAAATCTTTCATTACAGATCCACAGGATCATTCTGGTCCTCTTGTTAGTTGTAATCAAGGATCTGGCACTACACATCCATTTGTTTCCTAGGAACATCTACGACCATAATCATGTTTCCCAGAATCAAAAGGCATATTGTTACCAAAACCCTCGATTCAGGTGACCTCAAACTACAGAAAATTCTTGTGGGCTGACAGGTTGGAATTGGGATGTTGTGTTGTGAAGATTCCACATATTGGGGTGTTCTTGTGAAGGGGAGCCAGGAATCTAGGATTCCAGTTCCCAAAAACATTATGCGAGTCTTTCTCCTGTTATCCAAAGAACTGGAATTCTTGGTGACCAGGAACTGTCTCGGCATCCTGCAGTGTAAATCGGGAAGCTGGGTAATGGGAGTCGTTATATACAGGATACTACACGTAATATTGCTAAGGAAGCATAAAGAATCTTGGATATATGAGTACTCAATCCCAAAACTACAGTCTGTCTTCCTAAGAGGTAAACA
>NW_007007231.1:0-1101 GCF_000164805.1 Carlito syrichta
CTCCACAACACGCATGCAGCAACACATCCTTGACCATCCATCTGGTTTGCCAGGCGAAATCAGTGACCACTTCACTGTTCCTACCTCCCTCTTACCCCACATTAAGACACACCCTCTACTGTGGCAAGGCCTGTAGGAGCCTCGCGGTCCATTAATGGGTTTGGAAGCAGATTCAGACTTTAGTTCTTGCTAAAGTGTTAGTTCCCATCAGTGTTAGTAACTTATGTCAGCGTAATGTTTTACCTTCCTTCAACCAAAAGGAATAGCTCCCTTAAATGTAGATATGTAAGCCTTGAGGCAGGAAAAGTGCGCAGAAGGATTCCCCTTGAAAATGGCTGAATTTTTAATCTAAAAGTAGATCTTTAGACCACGTTCACACGCCTGTAATCTCAGCACTTTGGGAGGCCGAGGCAGGAGGATTGCTTGAGGGCAGGAGTTTGAGACCAGCCTGGGCAACATAGTGAGACCATATCTCTACAAAAAACCTTTTTAAAAATTAGCTGGGCACAGTGGCATGCACCTGTAATCCTAGCTACTCGGGAGGCTAATATGGGAAGATCTCTGGAGCCCAGGAGTTTGAGATTGCAGTGAACTACAATCGTGCCATTGCACCCAAGTCTGGATGACAGAGAGAGAGGGACCCCGTCTCAAAAAAAAAAAAAGATAGACTTTTAGGTATATGGAAACAAAGAAAGATGCCTCTTACCTCCAACACTGTGAATATTCCCATCACCCCAGAATATTCCCATCACCCCAAAATAAAATCCTGTACTTCCCAATTCCCCATCTCCCACTCCCTAAGTAACTAAGATATTTTCTAGCTTTAAGGATTTGCCTATTTTGGCATTTCATATACATTGAGTCATACAATATGAGACCTTTTGTGACTGACTTCTTTCACTTATCATAATGTTTTCAAGGTGTATCCATGTTGTGGTACATATCATTCCTTTTTATGACTGAATAATATTCCATTGTATGGATATACCCCATTTTATTTATCCATTCATTCATTGATGGACATGTGTGTTGGTTTCCTCTTTTTGACTATTATGGATAATGCTACTGTGAATATTTGTGTGCAAATTTTTTTTTTTTTTT
>NW_007007232.1:0-795 GCF_000164805.1 Carlito syrichta
AAGAGAGGAGAAAGGCTGGAGATTAGATCTCAGGAACTTGATCCACTAAGGGACAAGAGAGAAAAATCTACACAAATGAAGAAAAACCAAAAGAAGTATATGGGTCTGTCCCAGACTCCTGGGAGGGCAGTCACTCAGAAAACTGACTTTGGAATGCAAACAACAAAGAGCCCTGCCCAGAATGAATGGTCTCAAAATACAACCCTAGACATTAAGACATTAATGGAGAGATTAAAAAGAATTGAAGAGACTCAAGAAGAAACTAGAAAGGAGCTGATATCTGAGATAACAGTAATAAAGAATACTGTGAATGAAATAAACAATAAACTGATAAGCATGGAAAGCAGAATTACCCAAGCAGAAGAACGAATCTCAGAGCTCGAGGACCAAAATATAGAAATAACCCAAACTCTCAAAAATGCAGAAAACAAGCTAAAAAAGACAGAAAAAAATCTTCAAGAGATAAGCAATTATCTCAAGAGGCCTAACCTAAGAGTAATTGGTCTGCCTGAGGCAGAAAAAGAGACAGAGACCACATTGGAACAAACCTTCCATGAGATCATTCAAGAAAACTTCCCTTATCTAATCAATGATGCAAAAACTCAAACACAAGAGATTCAGAGAACTTCTGCAAGACAGCAAATGAGAAAACCAACTCCTAGACACATAATAATTCACCTAAACAAAGTAGGCATAAAATAAAAAAACCTAAAGGCAGCAAGAGAAAAAGGTCAGATTACCTGCCATGGAAAATCAATTAGAATAGCAGCAGATTTATCTACAGAAACCCTGCAG
>NW_007007233.1:0-361 GCF_000164805.1 Carlito syrichta
TTGTAAGGTCTTTCACGTCTCTGGTTAGGAAGATGCCAAGGTATTTCATTTTTTTTGTGGCTATTGTGAATGGAATTGTGTTTTATATTTGGGTTTCTGTTTGTTTATTATTGGTGTAGAGAAATGCAATTGTCTTTTGTACATTTATTTTGTATCCTGAGACTTTGCCAAAGGCCTTTATCAGTGTAAGGAGGTTTTTGACAGATTCTCTTGGCTTTTCAAGGTACACAATCATATCATCTGCAAAGAGAGATAACTTGACTTCCTCTTTTCCTATTTGGATACCCCTGATTGCCTCCTTTTCTCTGATTGCTCGAGCCACGAATTCCAATACTATGTTGAACAGGATGGGTGAGAGTGG
>NW_007007234.1:0-3310 GCF_000164805.1 Carlito syrichta
CAAGAGAAGGACCAGTCAATGACACCCATTCCAGAGGAGGTCAATTCCTTGAGACATCTATCCCAAAGAAGGGACAGTTAATGGGGTAACCCATTAGAAAGATGGAAAGCCCTGTGACACTGAATGCAGAAGAAGGTCAGTCACTAAGGCACCCATACAAGAGGATGACAAGTCGCTGGGGCACCTATCACAGAGGAGGGCCAGTCACAAAGACATGCATCATTGATGTGAGCCAATCACTGGAGAACCTACGACACAATAGGGATAGTCAGGAGGGTACTGGTTATGGAGGAGGATCAGTCATTGGGCACAGTTCACAAAGGAGGCCAATCACTGAACCACTGATGACAGAGAAGGGTCAGTAACTGGGGAAATCTTCACATAGTAGTGCCAGTTAGAGGGAACACTTTGTAGAGAAATGTCAATCACTGGGACACCACAAATTAAGTCTAGTCACTGTGAAACTCATTACAGAGGAAAGCCAGTTAGTGGGAAAACCGTCACTGAGAGAAATCAGTCACCGGGGCACACATCTTAGAAAAAGACCTGTAACTGGGGCAGCAATTATGGAGGAAGTCCATTCACTGAAGCAGTCATCACAAAGGTAAGCCAGTCACACACATCACAGAGGACAGCCCATCATCATGGTACCCATCAGAGGACAGCCCATCATCATGGTACCCATCATGGAGAAGGATATTCATCAGACCCTTCAATATGGATAATGTCCAGCCACTGATTGCCAATCAGAGAGAAGGGCCCACCACTGGGGCACACAACACAGAGAAGAGTCAGTTACTGGGGCACTAATCACAGAAGATGGCCAGTCACTGGGTTTTGCATCACAGATGAAAGTCAATCACTGTAGCACCCATGACAGAAAAGTACTAGTCACTAGGGCATCCATTTTGGAATAAGGAGAGTCAGTGAATCACCAATCACAAAGGAGGGCCAGTCACTAGAGCACCCATCACAGAGGAGGACCCGTCACTGGGAAACCAATCACAACAGAGGGCTTGTCAATGGGGCAGAAATTATGAAGGAGGCCCAGTATGACACACCCATCACAGAAGACGGCTAGTCACTAAGTCATCCATTAAGTAGCAAGGTCAATTTCTCAAGCACCAATCGCCAAGAAATGCCAATCACTGGGGCACTCATAATAGAGAAAGGGTTGTCACAGTTGCACCCATTATGTCTGAGACAAGACAGAGAGGCAGCAATCACCGAGGGAATCTAGTCACTGAGGCACCAATCATGACAGAGGATCAGTTAATGAAGCATTCTTCAAAGAGGGATTAGTCACTTGGGCGCCTATCACTGAGGCAGTCACTACGATCTCAATCAAAAAGAAGGGTTTGTCCATTATGAAGGAGGCCCAGTTACTAAGACACCTATCACAGAGGTGGGTTAGTAACTAGGACACTCATCATGGAGGAGGGCCAGTCACCAAAGAGGAATAGTTACTCAGACATCCATAATGGAGAAGGCCTAACCACTTATTATCTAGCAGACCCAGTCACTGGAACTGTCATCACAAGGGAAAGTAATTCACTTCAGCACCCATCACAGTAGCTGAGGCAGTTACTACAAAGTAGGGTGATTCACTGAAGTTTCAATCACAGAAGTGACTCAGTCACTGTGGAACCCATTAGAAACGGGGACAATCACTAGGATCTGATCACACAGGAGTCCCAGTCTCTCAGGACTGTCATAAAGGAGGCCCAGTTTCTGGGGTACCCATCACAGAGGAGGGCTAGTTATTGAGGTACTCATTACAGATGATGCCCAATGGGCTTCTCCTTAAGTAGGATAAGTAGTCACTGAGGCACCATCATAGAGGCGGACCAGTCTCAGGGGCACCCATCACAGAAGAGGACAAGTCTCTGATGCACCAATAACAAAGGAAGGCTAGAATCTCAGGCACACATTACAGATGAGACAGCAACTGTGGCTCTTATTATGGAGAAGGGTCAATCACTGAGGTTTCTATCACAGGGAAGGGCCAGTCAGTAAAGAACCCATCAAATAGGAGGACAATTCACTAGGTCACCTATTTTGTAGGAGGGCTAGTGACATTGACACACATCATAGAGGTGTGCTAGTCACTGGCATACCCATTATGAAGGAGGGCTAGTCACTGTGGTCCTCGTCACAGAAGAAGACTAATTATTGGGATACGGATCACAGAAGAGTCTGTCACTAGTACAACCACCAAAGTGGAGGGCCAGTCACCAGGGTACCCAACATTGAGGAGGCCACTATTAGGTTACACATCACAAAAAGATGGCCAGTAACTGGGGCACCAAATACAGAGAAAAGTTTGTTCACTGGAAACTGGTCACAAAGGAGGGTCTGTCAATGAGACATCCAACCTGGAGGAGGAAAAATCACTAAGGCACCCATCACAGAGTAGAGGCAGTCACTGATTCACCATTCATAGAGGAATCCCAGTCACTGGGGTAGTCATTTTTAGACTGTTGTGTCAGTGAGGGACCAATCACAAAGGAGGGACAATCACTCGGACACATAAAACAGAGGAGGCCCAGGAACTGAGGCACCCATCACAGATGGGGCCAGTCACTGGGAAACGCAAAACAGAATGAAGTCTGTCACTGAGGCACCTATCTAAGGGGAAGTCCCTTCACTAGGGCATACATCATAAAGAAGAGACATTCTCTGGTGCACCAATCATAAAGCTAGACACTGTGGCACCCACCTCAGAGTAGGGCTAGTCATAGGGATACCCAATATGCTGGTGGGTCAGTAACTGGGGCACTGATCACAAGGAAAGATTTTCATTGACACATCTATCACAGAGAAGGGTCAGTAACTGGGTTAACAATTACAGAAAAAGACTAGTTGCTTGGGACCTCCTACAGATTGAACCTAGTCACTGTGACACCCATCAAAGAGGACAGTAAGTTACTGGTTCAGCCATCACAGAATAGGGCCAATCACTGGGCCACCCATCAAAAAGGAGGACTGAAAACTGAGGCATCTATCACAGGGAAGGGCCAATCACAAAGGCACACATCACAAAGAAGTGCTAGTCAATGAAACACCCATCACAGAGGAGGGTGTGTCATTGAGACACCCATCACAAAGGAAGATCAGTCATTTGGGATCCCATGATGGAGTAGGACCAGCAATTGGACACCCATCACAAAAATGGTCATTCATTTGGATACTGAGGAGGACCAATCACTGAGACACACATAACAGAGGATGTGAAGTCACTGGATCACCCATCAGGAGGAGGGCTGAAAACTGAGGCATCCATCATAAGGGAGAGCCAATCACAAAGGCA
>NW_007007235.1:0-669 GCF_000164805.1 Carlito syrichta
TCTTCCCACTGCCTAACAACCTATCCATGTAGTGGGGGTGTCTGTTTGCCCCCTGAAAGAAAAATGAGAAAATAAAAGGAAAAAGAATTTAATAAGGAAAGAGGAAGATGAAAAGTAGGTAGAGAACAGAAGAAGAAAAAGGAAACCCAACAGACATACCAACAAACAAATAAATAGACAAAGACCAAAAGCAAAAAAGACAAAAACATAGAGACAATTATACAAACAAGCAAACAAAATCCCCCATTAGTGCACACTCCCTCAAAATTACCCATATATAAACAGTCTAAAAAAACCCAAAAACAAAATTAGAGTAATAGAAAGAAAGCAAGTAAGAAACATAAGCAAAAACAGAAAGAAAGAGAGAAGAAAAAAGACTAAAATTAAAACAAAAAAAAAAACTTGCTCTGTGGCAGTCCCCGTGAGTCCAGGTGTCTTTCAGGTCTCTGACTTAGGGAGCAACTCTGATCTCCAGCCTCTCTCCTTTGCTCTCAGCACAGGCTGATATGGTAGCTCTCAGCATGGGTCAGTTGCCCCAGGGACTACTGTGGGAGGAGAATGAAACAGATCTGGCTTCACCCAACTTATCTGCTGCTACTGCTGCTGTCAGGTCTTCCATTCAGGTCTGATGTGTCTGTCACTGATGACTGAAAGTCCCTAGATAGCTTC
>NW_007007236.1:0-521 GCF_000164805.1 Carlito syrichta
CATATTCTTTCTTAGAATAGTTTCCATGAAATACTTTCTTAGAAAACTATTTGGAATAAAAATCGTGGCTTTCTGACCACGGATAAGAGTCCCTGGGATGGGTTTTAACAAGTGATTCTGCAAAAATAAGTCCAGATATCTCTGTAAGTTTTAACCTTTCTATTGACAAACATTGGCTTCAGAGATTCTCAAATGATCTTATTTATTGAAATAAAGACTGTCATCAGGTAAAGCCTAGGCATTTTTAAAATTTTTAATTTTAAAGATGTGGGGTACAATTCAGGGTTAGGTGTATACATGTACAATGTGCAGGTACCCTTGTTGATGAGGTGTGTCCCCTACTGCCAATCTAGCCACCCTCCCCCGCCCCCGCAGTTTCCCACTACTCCCAATCCTTTTCTTAGAGTATTACAATAATAGTTCAAGGTCCACTTATGAGTGAGAACACATGATACTCTGTTCTTTGTTTCTGTGATAGATCACTCAGTATTATAGACTCTAAGTCCATCCAAGTTGCTGGG
>NW_007007237.1:0-770 GCF_000164805.1 Carlito syrichta
CCCTATCACTCCATTCTCCACTGCCCATGTGGACAATTCCCTGGGGAGCTGTGGTCGCCCCTTGTGACACACATGGAAGGCCTCTATTTTGGTGCTGGAATCTCCATCAGATGAGCTGGGGCATGGTGACACAACCGTAGCTCCTGGGGCCTGGACCTGCGGGGCTCAGGAAGACCTCCCTCCTTGGCCCTAGAGCAGCCCCGACTCTGGGAGCTACCACACCTGACTCAATTTAGGAAACCTCTCACTGAGACGAGATCTGGCCACATCGCCATGGCTTGTCTCCAAACCCTGTGCCTTCTGCTTCAGTCACCCAGGGCACGGAGCTGACAGCCATGGCTCACGGGGCCCAGAGTGGTCCCGCACGTTCTCTTGGTGGGGGTGATGCAAAGGAATGCCTCGGGTTGGAGGCCACCATATCCCATGCAGCTGGGGCCACGGGTGCCACCACATGTGACTCCAGTGTTTGTGCTGCAGGAAGCAATGAGGTCTCACTTCTTGGCCTAGGCTGGTCTCAAATTCCCGGGCTCCAGTCATCCCCTGCCTCAGCCTTCCAAACCACAGCCCGACTGTCTGCTGATGCACCATCTTTCAGAAAAGCTAAGCTCAAGGCTGGGTCCTCCTTCCCAATTGATCTCTGTCGGTTCATAATGATCCCAACTCCATACACAAATGAATGCTCTTGTTTTTTTTTTTTTCCTTTTCTCCTTTTTCTTTGAGTTGAGGTCTCACTCATTGCCCAGGCTGGAGGGGTGGTGGCTTGCTCCCGG
>NW_007007238.1:0-10019 GCF_000164805.1 Carlito syrichta
GCCAGCTGACTTGACTAGCTGTCTTAACTAGCTGGCCTGCTTTCTAGCCAGTTGAATTAACTAGATAGCTACATAGCTAGCCAACTGCCTATCCAGCTGAATTAACTAGGTGACTTATCAAGCTAGCCTGCTGTCTAGCCAGCTGACTTACTAGCATGCTACCTAGGGAGCCAGATGTCTAGTCAGCTGACTTAAACTAGCTACCCAGCTGGCTAGACAGCTGACATAACTAGCTAGCTACCTAGCTAGCAAGCTGGCTAGCCAGCTGAGTTAAGTAGCTCTCTACCTCTTTAGCCACCTGGATAGCAAGTGACTTAACTAGCTGACTTAATTAGCTAGCCAGCTGGCTAGGCAACAGACTCAACTATGTCACTACCTAGCTAGAGAGCTGACTAGCCAGCTGACTTAACTAGGTGTCTTAACTAGCAGTCCTGCTATCTAGCCTGTTGAATTAACTTGCTTTCTACTTAGCTAGTAAACTGGCTATCCAGTTGAATTAACTAGGTGTCTTATCAAGCTAGCCAGCTGTCTATCCCACTGACTTAACTAGCAAGCTACCTAGCTAGCAAACTAGTAGTCAGCTGACTTAACTAGGTGACATAACTAGCTAGCAAGCTGACTAGACAGCTGACATAACTAGCTAGCTATCTAACTAGACAGCTGGATAGCTAGCTGACTTAACTAGCTGACATAACTAGACGCCGGATAGCTATCCAGCTTATGTAACTAGCTACATACCTACTTAGCTCGCTGGGGTGCAAGCTGTCTTAACTATCTAACTACTTAGCTATCCTGCTGGCCAGCGAGCTGAGTTAAGTAGGTGACTTAACCAGCTAGCCAGATGGCTAGCCAGCTGACTTAAAGCTAGCTATCATGCTTGACAGCTGGCTCTCCAGGTGAATTAACTAACTGACTTAACAAGCTACCCAACTGACTTAAATAGCTGACTTAACTAGCTAGCTACCTAGCTAGCCAGCTGACTTAACTAGCTAATTCAACTTGCTAGCTACATAGCTAGCTATCATATACCTATTTGACTTAACTAGCTCACTTAACTAGCTAGCTAGCTGACAAATAAAGCTGACAACTAGCTAGCTGCCTAGATACCCCGCTGACTTAACTAGCTGAAATAACTAGCGAGCCAGATGGCTGCACATCTCATGTAACAAGCTTTGTAACTGGATAGCCAGCTGGCTATACAACTCATTTAACGAGTTGACTTAACTAGCTGCCAGCTGATTAGTCAGCTGACTAAGCAAGCTGACTTAACTAACTGGCAAGTTGGCTAACCAGGTGACTTTATTGCCTAGATAACTAGCTAGCCAGTAGCCTAGCCAGCTTACTTAACTAGCTGAATTAACGAAGTAGCTAGCTGACTGGGGAGCAGAATTAACTAGCTAGCTGCATAGCTAGACAGCTATATAGCCAGCTGACTTAACTAGCTGACATAACTATCTAGCCTGATGGCAAGCCAGCTGACTTAACTAGCTACCTACCTACATTTCCCACTGGCTTTCCAGCTGACTTAACTCCTCACTACCTAGCTAAACTGCTGACCAGCAAGCTGACTTAACTAGGTGACAACTTGGTAGCCAGCTAGCTAGCCAGCTGAATTAACTAACTAGCTACCCTGCTAGGCAGCTGGTTTGCCAGCTGATTTAACTAACTGACGTAACAAGCTAGCTAGTTGACTCTATTAGCTGACTTAACTCGCTAGCCTGCTGGCTGGCCAACTGACTTAACTAGCTAGCTACCAACCTAGCAATCTAGCTAGCCAGCTGAAGCTCCTAACTGACTTAACTAGCTACCTACTTGCCATAACTAGATTTATATATAGCCAGCATCCTACCTGGCCAGCTGGCTTAACTAGATAAAATAATTAGCTAGACAGATGGATAGTCATCTGAATTAACTAGGTTTTTAGCTAGCTAACCAGATGTATAGTCAACTGACTTAATGTGCTGACTTAACTAGCTACCATGCAGGTTGCCAGGTGACTTAACTAGCTGACTTAACCAGCTAGTCAGCGGACTAGACAGCTGACTTAAATAGCTGGGTACCTATCTAGCCATCTGGCTAGCCAGCAGACTTACCTAACTGACTTAAGCTAGCAAGCTGGCTATCCACCTCACTTAACTTGATAGCTATCAATGTAGCCAGCAGGCTAGCCAGCTGAGTTAACTAGCTGACTTGAACAACTATCTTGCTGGCTAGCAAGCTGATTTATCTAGCTAGCTACCTACCTAGGCAGCTGGCTAGACACCTGACTAAACTAGCTGACTTAACCAGTGAGCCAGTTGACTAGCCAGCTGACTTAACTCGCTGATATCACTATCTAGCCCAGTGGCTATCTAGCTGACTTAACTAGCTATCTTCCTACCTAACCAGTTTGCTAGTCAGTTTTCTTAACTAGGTGTATTAACCAGCTATAGAGTTTGCTAACCAACTGACTCCACTAGTTTGCTGCCTAGCTAGCCAGCTGACTTAAGTAGCTGACTTAACTAGCAGCTACCTAGCTAGCCAGCTGACTTAAATACTTAGCTAACTAGCTAGCTACCTAGTTAGCCAACTGACTTAAATAGCTAGCTAACTAGGTAGTTACCTAGCTAAGAGGTGATATAAATAATCTGCCTTGCTAGCTAGCTATCTTAACCAGCTAATAACTAGTTAGCTTAGTCTTTATCTAACATGCTAGCTAGGTGAGTTAATCATCTGACTTATATCATTAGCTAAAGAGCTGCATAGCTGACTCAACCAGCTGACTTAATTCTTTAGCTATCTAACTGACCATCCAACTGACTTAACTCGTTAGCTAACTAGCTACCTAGCCTAGTCAAGTAGCTGACTCAACCCATTTGCTAATTAGCTAGCTAGTTAACAAACTAGCTAGTTAGCAAACTGGTTAATTCAACCCACTGAATTAACCAGTTTGTTAACTAGCTAACAACCTGACTCAACCTGCTGACTTAACCATTTAGCTAACTAGCTAGCTGGCTGTCTTAACCAATAGACTAAATTGGAAGCTGACTTAACTAGCTGACTTAGCTAGCTGACTTAACTACTTAGCTAGCTGACTTAACTGGCTGACTCAACTAGTTAGCTAGCTGAATTTACTACTATGTAATAAATAGTTAGCTAACTATTTAACTAGCTGAATAACCAGCTGATTAAAGTAATTAGCTAACTAGTTAGGTAGAAGATTAAGTAGTTGAATTAAATAGTTAGCTAACTAGTGAACTCTCTGACTTAGCTAGCTGACATTGTTGACTTAACTAGTTGGCTAATCAGATACTAGCTGACTTAACGAGTTGTTTAATGAGTTAGATAACTGTTTTAACTAGCTGGTAAACGAGTTAAGTAGCTGAATTAACCAGTTGGTTAACGAGTTAACTATGTGGCTTAGCTTGTAGGCTGACTAGTTGGCTGACTATTTAACTGGTGTAACACGTTGGCTGACTACTCGGCCACTTGTTAGCTGTGTTTAAAAGCTGGCTGACTCGTCGGCTGACTATTTAGCTGGGTTAACTAGTTGATTGATGAGTTGGCCCCCTAGTTAGCTTGGTTAAGTAGTTGGCTGGCCAGTTTGCTGACCTAACTACTCGGCAGACTAGTTGGCCGACTACTTAGCCGACCTAACTATTCTGCCAACTAATTAGCTGACCTAACTTGTCGGCTGACAAGTTGGCTCACTAGTTGGCCGATGGGTAGCTTACTTAATTAGTGGGCTGGCTAGTAGGTGGACAGTTTAGTTGAATTAACTAGTTGGCCAAAGAGTGAACCGAAAAGTGAGCTGACATAACTAGTCACCCACAAGTGAGCCACGTGGTCAACTGTATTAACTAGTTGGATGGAGAATGAGCCTACCTGTGCTCTGCCATAACCAGTTGGCTGGTGAGTAAGCCGACCTGTGAGCTAACTTAACTAGTCGGCTAGTGGGCAAACAACTAGTTAGCTGACCTATTGGCCTTTGAGAGAGCGGACAATTTTCTTGACCTGTTGACTGGCGTTCGAGCTGACTAGTTTCCTGACCGGTTTGCATGTGATCGAGTCTACTTGTTAACTAACCTGATGGAAAGTGAGGGAGCCCACTATATAGCTGACCAGCTAGCAGAGCTGCTAGCCAACTAGTTAGCTAAGTAACTAAATAATTTGCTAGCTGACTTAACTCGCTAACTGTATAGCTAGCTGGCTATATTGCTGACATAATTAGCTAATAAACAAACTATCTAGCTGTCTAGCTAGCTGACTTAACTAGCTATGTAACTGGCTAGTTAGCTGGCTGGCTGACTTACCTATCAAGTTGACTAGCTAGTTGAGTAACTAGCAGACTTAACTAGCAAGCTGACTAGGAACCTGAGTAGCTAGCTGACTTAAGATAGATGAATATTTAGATGACTTGCTAGCTGACTCAACTACAAGTTGGCTAGCTTCCTGTTTTAACTAGTTGACTAGCTAGTTGACTGGCTAGCTGGCTAGCCATCTGACTTAACTAGTTAACTACCTTGTTGTCTAGATGGCTAGAGAGCTTGTTTAAATAGCTAGCTACCTGACTGGCTAGCTGCCTAGGCAGCTGACTAGCTAGCTGGTGGCCTGGTCAGGGGGCTAGCCAGTTGGCTTAAAGAGCCAGCCACCTGGCTGGACATTGGGATAGACAGCCGGCTTAACTGGCCAGTCACCCTGGTGGTCAACCGACTAGCCAGCCAGCTTAACTAGCTAACCACCTATCTGATCAGACTACTTATCAGCCTGCTTAACTTGCCAGCCACCTAGCTAGCCAGTCGGCTAACCAGCTGACTTAAGTAGCTGACTTAACTAGATCGCCTGCTTTCTAGCCAGTTGAACTAACTAGCTAGCTACATAGCTAACCAGCTGGCTATCCAGCTGAATTTCTTGGTGAGTTATCTAGCTAGCCTGCTGTCTAGACAACTAACTTAAATAGCAAGCTACCTAGGTAGCCAGGGGACTAGTCATCTGACATAACTTGGTCACTTAAATATATAGACAGCTGGCTAGACAGCTGACATAACTAGCTAACTAACTAGATAGCATGCTGACTTGCCAACTGACTTAATTAGCTGAATTAACTAGGTAGCCAGCTTGCTAGCCAGCTGACTTAATTGCCTAGCTACCTAGCTAGCCAGCAGGCTAACCAGCTGACTTAACTAGCTGACTTACAAAGTATCCACCTGGATAGCCAGCACACTAAACTAGATAGCTACCTAGCTAGACACCTGAATAGCCAGCTGACTGAACTAGCTGCCATAATTAGACGCTTGACGGCTAGTCAGCTGACTTAACTAGCTACCTACCTACATATCCTGCTGGCTTGCCGGCTGACTTAATTATCTAACTACCTAGGTAACCTTCAGGGCAGCCAGCTGACTTAACTAGATGACTTAACTGACTAGCCATCTGACTTAACTAGCTGAATTAACTAGTTAGTCAGTTGACTTAACTAGTTGAATTATCTAGCTAACTATCTGGCTAGCCAGATGATTTAACTAGCTGTGTTAACTAGCTAGCTACCTAGCTAGGTATCATATAGCTGCCTGACTTAATAGCTGACTTAACTAGCAAGATACCTGACATATCTTGCTGACTTAACTAGCCAGCTTCCTAGCTAGCCAGCTGACTTACCTAGCTGAAATAACTAGCAAGCCAGATGGCTGCCCATCAGCCCTAACTAGCTTCTTAACTAACTAGCAATGTGGCTAGGCAACGGACTTAACATGCTGACTTAACTAGCTACTCAACTGTTAGCCAGCTTACTAGACTAGCTGAATTAACTACTGTCCAACTGGCTAGCCAACTGACTTTATTGCTTAGATGCCTAGCTAGCCAGCAGCCTTGCCATCTGACTTAACTAGCTGACATCACTAAGTAGCCAGCTGGCTAGCCAGCACACTTAACTAGGTGTGTACTTACCCTGACAGCTGCAAAGCCCCTGACTTAACTAGCTGACATAACTAGATAGCCTGATGACTAGTCAGCTGACTTAACTAGCTAGCTACCTACATAGCACACTGGCTTGCCAGCTGACTTAACTATCTAAATAGCAAGCTAATCTGCTGGCCAGCGAGCTGACTTAACTAGGTGACTTAACTAGCTAGCCAGTTGACTTAACCAGATAGATATCCGGATAGGCATCTGGCTAGCCAGTTGACTTAACTAACTTACTGAACTAGCTAGCCTGCTGACTTAACTAGCTGATTTAACTAGCTATCTACCTAGCTAGCCAACTGAATTAACTAGCTGACTTAATTAGCTAGCTACCTAGCTAGCCAGCTGACTGGGCAGCTGACATAACTTGCTGACTTAAGCAGCTAGCCAGATGGCTAGGCAGCTGACTTAACTAGATAGCCAGCTGGCTGGCCAGCTGAATAAACTAGCTGACTTAAACAGCTAGCCAGCAGGTTACCAACTGACTTAACGAGCTATCTACATAGCTAGCCAGATGGGAAGCAAGCTGAATTAAGTAGCTGACTTAACTAGCTAGTCATCTGGATAGCAGCTAATTTATCTAGCTTGCTACCTAGGTAAACAGCTGGATAGCCAGCTGATTTAATTAGTTGACTTAACCAGATAGCCACCTGGCTAGTCAGCTGACTCAACTAACTGACTTAACTAGTTAGCCAGCTGGCTAGCCATCTGACTTAACTAGCTCTCTATCTAGCTAGCAGGCTAGCCAGCTGATTTAATTAGCTGACTTAATGAAGTAGCCAGCTGACTAACCAGCAGACTTAACTAGCTAGCTATCTAGCTGACATAACTAGATGCTGGATGGCTAGCCAGCTGACTTAACGAGCTCCCTACCTACATAGCCTGCTGGCTTGCCAGCTGACTTAACTACCTAACTACCTAGCTAACTTGCTGGCCAGTGAGCTGACTTAACTAGGTGACTTAACTAGTTAGTCAGCTGGCTAGCCAGTTGACTTAACCAGCTAGCTAGCTAGTTAGCTTACTCATTATCTAATGTGCTAGCTAGCTTTCTTATTTATCTGGCTTTACTCATTAGCTAACAAGCTAGCTAGCTGACTCAACCAGGTTACTTAACTCCTTAGCTAACTAGCTAGTTATCTGACTCATCCAGCTGACTTAACTCGTTAGTTAACTAGCTAGCTAGCCTGCTCAACAAGCTGACTCAACCCGTTTGCTAACTAGCTAGCTAGCTGACTTAACCAACTGACTTAACCCTTCAGTTTACAATCTTACTACCTGACTCAACCTGCTGACTTATCCCATTAGCTAACTAGCAAGCTAGCTGTCTTAACCAGCTGACTGTGTTAGAAATTTCACTTAACTACCTTACTTACCTTGCTGATTTAACTACTAAGCTAGCTGACTTATCTGGCTGACAACTAGATAGCTAGCTGACTTAAGTACCTGAATTAAAAATTTAGCTATTTAACTAGCTGAATTACTAGATGACTTAACTAATTAGCTAACTACTTTGATAGAAGGCTTAAGTAGCTGTCTTAAATAGTTAACTAATTAGTAAGCTAGCTGACTTACCTAGCTGGCTTAACTAGCTAGCTATTTATCTAGCATATTTAATTAACTGACTTAACTAGTTGGATAACGAGATAGATAGCTGATTTAATGAGTTGGTTAACGAGTTAGCTATCTGTTGTAACTAGTTGGTAAATTAGTATATTATCTGACTAAACTAGTTTGTTAACGAGTAAGCTAGGTGACTTAACTTGTTGGATGATGAGTCGGCTGACTAGTTAGCTGGTTGAACACATAGGTTGAATGCGGCCCACTTGCTAGCTGGCCTAACATATTGACCGATTACTCGGCCGACTAGTAAGCTGGATCAAATAATTGACAGACGAGTTGGCCCATTATTTAGCTCGTTTAACTAGTTGGCATGCTGGTTTTCTGAACTAAGTACTAATCCGATTAGTAGGCCGACATGTTAGCTGACCTATCTAGTCGGCTGAATAGTTAGCTGAGCTAATATATCAGCTGAAAAGGTGGCCGATTAGTCAGCTGATTGGTTTGCTGACTCAACAAGTTGGCCAATTAGTAGGCTGACCAGTTAGCTGAGTTAACTAGGTGGCTTGCAAATGAGCCGACAGGTGACCTGACTTAACTAGTCGGCCAGTGAGTGTGCCTAATTGTCAGTTGATTTAACTAGTCATCCGGTGAGTGAGCCGACTAGTCACCTGATTTAAATAGTTGGCCAGCGTGTGAGCCGAATGGTCAGCTGACTTAACTAATTGGCCAGCTTGTGAGCTGATTGGAAAGCTGAATTTAGTCAGCTGGCAAGTGAGTCAACAGCTCTGAAGACTTAACTAGTCGACTGACGATTGAGCCAACCAGTGAGCTGACTTAAGCTGTCCAGCCAGTGAGTCGTTGGTGAGCTACTTTAACTAAACAACTGGGCGAGCAAGCCGACTGGTGAGCTGACTTAGCTAGTCAGCTGGTGAGAATGCCAAGTAGTTAGCTGACATGTTGGCCTGAGAGTGAGCCGAAAAGTTATGTGACTTGTTGGTTGGTGAGTGAGCTGACTACTTTGCTGAACAGTTGTCAGGTGAGTGAACCGACTAGTTACCTGAAGGGATGGAAAGTGAGCAAGCCCACTAGTTAGCTGAGCAGCTAACTGAGTTGCCAGCCAACTAGTTAGTTTAGTACCTAGCTGATTTGCTAGCTGACTTAGCTAGCTAGTTGGCTATCTAGCTGACATAACTAGCTAGCAAAGAAGCTATCTAGCTTTCTAGCTAGCTGACTTAACTAGCTTGCTAACTGGCTAGTTAGCTGGCTAACTGACTTAACTATCTAACTGAATAGCTAACTGACTTGCTAGCTGACTCAACTAACTAGTTGACTAGCAACATGACTAGCTAGCTGACTTAACTCGGTAGCTGAATACTTAGCTGAATTGCTAGCTGACTTAACTAGGTAACTGACTAGATAGCTGACTTAACTAGCTGACTAGCTAGTTGGCTGTCAGGCTGGAGAGTCAACTGACTTAACTAACTAACTCCAAGACTTGCTATATGGTTAGCCAGTTGTTATAACAAGCTAGCTACCTGGCTGTCTAGCTGGCTAGGCAGCCAGCTAGCTAGCTAGTGGGCTAACCAACTGGATAGCAAACCAGCATAAATAGGCAGCCAGATGACTGGACAGTCGAATTGCCTGCTGGATTAACTAGCCAGCCACCCTGGTGGTCAGCTGGCTTGACAGTCGGCTTAACTAGCTGTCCAACTACCTGATCAGGCTGATAACCAGCTGGTTTATCTTGCCAGCAACCTAGCTAACCAGCCAGCTGTCTAGCTGACTTAACTAGCTGTTTTAACTAGATAGCCATCCGGCTAGCCAGCTGGATTAACTAGCTAGAAACCTAGCTAGTCAGACAGCTAGCCAGCTCACTTAAAAAAACTGACTTATCTAGCTAACCAGCCGGATAGAAAGCAGACTTAATTAGCTAGCTACCTACATAACGATGTTGCTAGCCAGCTGACTTAAATAGCTGACTTAACCAGCAAGCAACCTGGCTAGACAACTGACTTATCTAGCTAGCTGCCTAGGTACCCAGATGACTATCCACTTGAATTAACTAGCTGACTTAACCAGCTAGCTAGCTGGCTAACCAGCTAACTCAACTACGTGACTTAACTCGTTAGTCAGCTGGCTAGCCAGCTGACTTAACTACCTGACATCAGTAGATAGAAAGCAGGCTAGCCAGCTGACTTGATCAGCTACCTATGTAACCCTCTGGCTTGCCAGTTGACTTAAGTAACTAGCTACCTAGATATCCAGCTGACTAGCGAACTGACTTAACTAGGTGACTTAACTAACTAGCCAGCTGACTTAACTAGCTTATGAAACTAGCAAGCTGCCTACATACCGAGCTGACTTTACTACCTGAACTAAATAGCTTACTACCTTCCTAACTATCTAGCCAGCTAGCCGACTTAACTAGCTGACTTAATTATCTAGCTAGCTGTCATAAATAGCTGACTTAATTAGCTACCTTGCTAACCAGCTGACTTAACTGGCTGGAATAACTAGTT
>NW_007007239.1:0-714 GCF_000164805.1 Carlito syrichta
GTATTGAGCACTTGAAATGTGGCTAGTATGACTGAGAAAGTGAATGCTAATTTCATTTGATTAGTCACATGTGGCAAGTAGAATCTTAAAAAAGAGGAGGTCATAGGGCAAGGTTTTTGACAGGAAACAGACTGCAATCCAGCAGGGTTTAACTAAAGATAAAAACAATGGCAATATATTGTGTTTTTATAGCACATGTAAAAGTAAAATGTATGACAAAAATAGTAAAAAGAATACAAGAGAATAATTGAAACTGTTGTCTTTCACCCTACCAGAAAGGTTGTATAAAAGATAGTCTTTCAGCCGGGCTCAGTGGCTCAGCCTGTAATCCCGCACCTTTGGGAGGCTGAGGTGAGTGGATTGCCTGAGCCCGTGGGTTTGAGACCCACCTGGGCAGCAAGACCTCATCTCTACAATAAATCAAAAAATCAGCCGGGCGTGGTAGCACATGCCTGTAATTCCAGCTACTTGGAAGGCCGAGGCAGAAGGATCACCAGAGTCCAGCAGGTCAAGGCTGCAGTGGCCGGGAGCAGCAACTGCACTCCAGTCTGGGTGACAAAGTGAGACTCCAACTCAAAAAAAAAAAAAAAAAAGATAGTCTTTCAACAAATGTTGCAGGAAGAATCAGATGTCCATAGCCAATACAATTAACCTTTTATATACCTCACACCTTGTATAAAAATAACTCAAATGGACCATATTTCTAAATATAAA
>NW_007007240.1:0-539 GCF_000164805.1 Carlito syrichta
CAAAATTTTACATTTACCCTCTTAGAGTTTTTTGACTGGGCTTGAGAATTAAATTGACATAAGACAGGTCACAGGAGAAAAGTATATGAATTTATTTAATGCCACTTTTATGTAGGATGGGAACCTTCATAAGAAAATGAAGGCTAACAACAGAGTTAGAGATGAGCATTACACACTGAATTAGACAATGAGTAGTAGATTATAAAAATGTGGCAAGGCAAAAGTCCCTTGACTAGTGTAGTTCATAAGGCGGAGAAGTGACTAGACGATTAAGGATGAGTCTAACAAGGTTTGCTTGTACAGATTTCCCTTGGACTCACTTTCTTCTTCTTCATAAGAATGATACATTGTTTCTGGTATAGGGAAGACATCTTTCACATGAGAATTTTATCCTTTGCTTTTAAGAAACAAAGAAGGTCAGCATAATCCTGAATCTGCTATCTTCAACTCAAAATAGTCAATGTGCCAGAATGGCTTTTTTTTTTTTTTTTAGTGGGAGTCTCACTCCATCATCCAGGCTGGAGTGCAGTTTTGCCAGC
>NW_007007241.1:0-777 GCF_000164805.1 Carlito syrichta
GCTCATTTGCTGTGATTGTAGGTGGAGCAGTTACTTTCTTGTTCAGGGGATCCCCGAACATCCAAATCAGTGCCCAGAATCTACTCTTAATAGTAAGAAGAAAGACAGTGCAGTGAGGTGGTTAGAGCACAGGGTGTGGAGTTAATCATATTTAGACTCAAATCCCAGGTCTGTCCCTTACTAGGTGTGGGATACCATGATACCACCAGCCTTGCTAGCCTAAGAGTTCTCATAGTTAAATCTCAAGGGCTGACTGTGAGTGTTCCAGGTTGTAAAGGATTGGGAACTACCTGCATGTGGAGCACATAGCTAATAGTAGTCATTCTTATTGTCTGCCTGACCAGTTCCATCAGGGTTGGGGCATTTTTTTTGTTTTTTGTTTTTAGTTGGACTCTCACTCTGTCGCCCAGGCAGGAGTGCAGTGGCATGCTCCTGGCCACTGCAGCCTCGACCCACTGGGCTCCGGCGATCCTTCTGCCTCAGACTTCCTAGTAGCTAGAATTACAGGCAAGCGCTACCTTGCCCGGGTGATTTTTTGATTTATTGTAGAGATGAGGTCTTGCCAAGTTGCCCAGGCGGGTCTCGAACCCATGGGCTCAGTCAATCCACTCACCTTAACCTCCCAAGCATGGGATTACAGGCTGAGCCACCGAGCCTGGCTAAAAAAAGTTTTTAAAAAGTTGAACATAAACAAGTAGGTAATATATACCATTTCTGAAGATATTCGTATATAGGAATGCCTTATTTATAAGCTCTGCTTATCAAAATTTTATATTA
>NW_007007242.1:0-745 GCF_000164805.1 Carlito syrichta
GGCACTACTCTAAAATGTGTGGCTCAGTGAATCATCTTATACTGTGATGGGTGCCACTGTGAATGGCATTTCTTCGTGATCAGTGCCCAAGTGACTGGGCCTTCACCATATAGGTGCCCCAGTGACTGTGCTTTCTCTCTGATTAATGCTCATGACTGACCCTCCTTTATAATGATTGCCCCAGTGACCGATTCTCCTCTGTGATGGGTGTTCCACTTACTGAGCCTCCTCCATAATGGGTGTTCGAATTACAGTTCATCTTTTGTGGAGTGTGTCCTAGTGACTGAACCTCCAAAATAATGTGTACCTCAGTTACTTGACCTCCGTGTGATTGGGGCCCCATTGAATTGCCTTCAAATGTGATGGAAGCTTTAGTGACTGGTTCACCCTGTGATGGGTATCACAGTGACACTGCCTTCTCAATAATGGGTGCCCCAGTGACTAGTTCTCTCCTAGATTTAGTGTTCCAGTAAATGGACATCCTCCAAAATGGGTGATCCAGTTAATAATTCTCCTCTCTGATGAGTGCCACAGCTTCCAGGTATCTTCTAAAAAGGTAGAAAAATGTCCTCCTCTGTAAAAAATGCCCCAGTGACTAATTCTCATTCCTGATGTGTACCTCACTGATTTTTGCATCCTCCGTGATGGGTGCACAATTATAGGCCCTTCTGTGTAATCAGAGTCCCAGGGACTGAGACCCTCTTAATTTGTGCCCTTGTTACGTTCCCTCTCCTGTGATGAGTGC
>NW_007007243.1:0-646 GCF_000164805.1 Carlito syrichta
GGCATCATTAGGAGGATCACCACTGGCCCAGAGTTCAAGACCATGCAGAGAGACCAGGATGTTGACCAAATTAAAAACCTGTGATCACAGCAATTTTGGAGGCCCAGGGAGAGTATGGCCTGGGTTGTTTTGTTTGACAACAGCCTGGGCAACCTAGTGAGGAAAGAAGAAAGAAGGAAAGAGAGAAAGAAAGAAAGAAGGAAAGAGAGAAAGAAAGAAAGAAAGAAAGAAAGAAAGAAAGAAAGAAAGAAAGAAAGAAAGAAAGAAAGAGAGAGAGAGAGAAAGAAAGAAAGTCCATTCTCCTGCATACTTTCTGCCCTCGGTCCTTCCTCCCTGCACCCCACATGTGAGGGTACGCAAGCTCAGGTCCTTCGGGTCCCAAGCCCCCCCCAGTGGCTGCCCTGGCTTTGGTGTGGGAGTTCCCAAGGCTCCCTGACTAGGTTTCAGCTGTCTTTCCTCTCTGAGGTGAGAAATGTGCCCCAGGCCGGCCGACCCTCAGACTCAGAAATAAGGACTTTCCGCCAAGAAAGGCCAGGGACACATCCCTCACCAGGGGACAATTCTTCCACCTGAATTTCAATTTTCTTGGCTCTAAAGCCAGTGGGCCCTGTAAACACACCATGCACAGTTGAGAATATGTGTACAA
>NW_007007243.1:1248-2776 GCF_000164805.1 Carlito syrichta
GGGTCTCCATGCATTGCACTGGGATGGCCTTGGCTCCTCGGCTCCAGACATCCTCCCCAATTGGCCTCCCAGAGCGTTGGGATTCCAAGTTTGGGCGGCCGCACGAAGCCTTCTGTTTTGTTTTTGAGTAAAGATCAAGGCCTTGCTCAGGGGATCAGCCTCATCATTCCAGCCCTTTGGGAGGCCAATACCAGCAGCCGGCCCAAGCCCACTGGAGGAGATACTCCCAGGCACCTCGGTGAGACCTCATTTCTACCATTAATCCTAAAAGAGCTGGGCATGGTGGAGCATGCCTTTAGTTCCTGCTCCTCAGAGACCTGGGAAAGGCTCACCAGTGTCCAGCAGGCCAAGGCTGCAGTGGCCAGGAGCGAGCCACCACCATCCAGCCTGGGCATCAGAGTGAGACTACGCCTCAAAGAAAAAGAGGAAAAAAGGAAAATAAAGAAGAGTATCCATTTGTGTATGGAGTTGGGATCATCATGAACAGACAGAGATCTTTTGGGAATGATGCTCCAGGCTTGGGCCTAGAGTTCTCAAAAGATGTCGGATTGGCAGACAAAAGGGTTGTGGCTTCGGGAGGCCAAGGTGGGGAACCATTGGAGCCTGGGATTTCGAGACCAACCTGGGCCACATAGTGAGACCTCGTCGCTCACCAGAACACAAACACAGGAGTAACGCATGGTAGCACCTGTGGTCCTGGATAAACGGGATGCAGTGGCCATCATTCTGGGGCATTCCTTGGCATCACCCCTGCCAACAGAAAGTGTGAGTTCAGGACAGACTCCATGGCTCACGGCCGTCAGCCCTGTGCCCTGGGAGGCCATGGCATGAGGCAGCCTAAGCCCAGGGGCCGTAGACCAACTCAGGCTACATGGACAGACCTTGTCTCGATGAGAGGTCTCCAAATTCAAAACAGGCATGCTGGGCCCTGGAGTCCCAGCTGTCAGGATCTGAGTTGGAAGGACCACCAGAGCCCCTCAGGTAAAGGCCCCAGGAGCCACTATTGTGCAGTCATGCCCCATCCTGGCCACTGGAGAAAACAGCAACCAAAAGACACCTCCCACGTGCATCATGACAGGCATCCACGGCTCCCCAGTGAATGGTCTGCATGGGTGGTGGAAAATGGAGAGATCAGGAGAGGAAGGGGCGCTCCCTAAGCTTGATGGTGGTAGACCGACTGACTAGAACCTGGGCTGACCATGGTGTTTCTGAACCGCTTTGATCATTCTGTGCCCAACTGCCACCCTAACTCAGGGCCGTCTCTTCCCTGAGCTCACACGGGTCTTTGTTGCGGGGCAGGAGTGTGGAGGTGGAGTCCAGCCTTCTGGGACGTGTGACTGAAGGCACAGGACAGACATACCTGATGGCCACCTTTGAAAACTTCCGTGAACGACAGGCAGGATACTGCCTGTTCTCTCCCATCCCTGTGTGTGACTCCTCATGCTGGGTGGCAGGGGTGGTGATGGTTGCGATGCTGGTGATTATGATTATTTGTAGTCAGAATCCCTCTCTGTTGCCCAGGCCTGAA
>NW_007007244.1:0-814 GCF_000164805.1 Carlito syrichta
GTACCTAGCTAGTTAAGTCAGCTGGCTAGCCACATAGCTATCTAGTGATGCCAGCTAGTTAAGTCAGCTAGCAAGCCAGCTAGCTAATGAGTTAAGTCACCTCATCGTCAGTTGGCTAGCAAGCTCACTAGCTACTTAAAAAGATAGTTAATTGTGATAGCTAGACAGCTGTCTGGCTAGTTATTTTAGCTAGTAAAGTCAACTGGCTAGCTAGGCAGCAATCTAGTTAATTCAGCTAGTTATGTCAGTTGGCTAGCTAAGTCAGCTAGTTAAGTCAGCTAGCTAGTTAGATAGCTAACTACGATGCTAACTAGTTATTTCAGCTAGTAAAGTCAGCTGGTTTGCTAGGTAGCTAGAGAGTTAAGTCAGCTAGTTATGTCAGCTGGCTAGCTTGGTATGTCAACAAGCGAAGTCAGCTGGCTAGCCACCTGCCTAGCTTTGTAGCTAGCTAGTTAAGTCAGCTGACTAGTAGCTGGCTAGCTAGATAAGTCACCTAGTTAAGTCAGCTCGCTTAGCAACTGGTTAGCTAGAATTGTAGGAAGTTACATCAGCTGGCAAGCCAGCGAGATATGTAGGTAACAAACTAGTTAAGTCAGCTGGCTATCCAGCTGGGAAACTAGGTAGCTATGCAGTTATGTAAGCCTGCTATCAAGATGGGTAGTTAGTTAAATAACATAGTTAAGTCAGCTGGCTAGACATCTGGCTAGCTGGGTAGCTAGCTAGTTTTGTCAGCTGTCAAGCCAGATGGCTAGCTAGTTAAGTAACCTAGTTATGTCAGCTGGCTACATAGCTGGCTAGCTAAGTAGCTAGCTAG
>NW_007007245.1:0-818 GCF_000164805.1 Carlito syrichta
TGTAGTACACATACACGATGGAATACTACACAGCCATAAAAAGAATAAAATCATGAATTTTGCAGCAACCTGGATGGAACAAGAGTCTATAATACTAAGTGATCTTTCACAGCAACAAAGATCTAGTATCACATGTTCTCAATCATAAGTGAACCTTGAACATCTATCGAAATACTATAAGAAAAGGATCTACAGTGGTGGGAATCAATGGGGAGGAGCAGGGAGGGCAAGAGTTGTGGGATTAATGGTAGTCAATATCTGTCTGGGGATGGGGGGGACACCTCTTATTAACAAGGGTACCTGAACGATGCATATTTGTGTACCTAATCCTTAACAGTACCCCAAAATTTTAAAATAAAAAATATGTTTAAAATTTAAAAAAAGAAATGTGATTGTCTTTTGCACATTTATTTTGTACCTTGAGACTTTGCTAAAGTCCTTTATCAGTGCAAGGAGGTTTTTGACAGATTCTTTTGGGTTTTCAAGGTTTAGAATCATGTCATCTCCAAAGAGGGACAACTTGATTTCCTCTTTTCCTAACTGGATACCCCTGATTGCCTTTTCTTCTCTGATTGATCTAGCTAGATCTTCCAAAACTATGTTGAAAAGGAGGGGGAGAGTGGGCATCTTAGTCTTGTTCCAGTTTTCAGGGGAAATGATTCTAATTTCTGTCTATTTAGCAGTATGCCCACTTTGGGTTTCTTGTAGATGGCTCTTACTATTTTGAGGTATGTTCTACCTCTGCCTAGATGTTTGAGGGTTTTTATCAAGGACGGGTGCTGGTTTTTATCAAAGGATTTTTCTGCATCTAATGACAT
>NW_007007246.1:0-759 GCF_000164805.1 Carlito syrichta
ACCCCACCTTGGCCTCCCAAAGTCACAGACCGATTTTCTGCCAATCCACCATCTTTTGGGAACTCTAGGCACAAGGATGGGGGCTCCTTCCCAAATGATCTCTGTCTGTTCACAATAATCCCAACTCTATACACAAATAGATGCTCTTCCTTTTTTTTCCTTTTTTCTTTTTTCTTCTTTGAGTTGGAATCTCGCTCCGTTGCTGATTCTGGAGGGCAGTGGCTCACTCCCGGCCACTGCAGCTTTGGCTCACCGGGCTATGACAAGCCTTCCCAAGCCATCCTAGGGTCCGTAACAACAGGCATGTTCCACCATGCCTGGCTTATTTGGGACGGAGGGTAGAGACGAAGTCTCGCTCAGTTTCCAGGGCAGCCTTGGCCCATGGGCTAGGGCCGTGTGCTGTCCTCAACCTCCCGAAGTGCTGGGATGACAAGGCTGAGACCCCAGCCTCGATCCTTTGTAAAAATGAACCAGAAGACCTGGTGTGGTGGCCCACTCCTGAAATCCCAGCGCTCTGGAAGGCCAAGGCAGGAGGATGGCTGGAGCCCAGCAGCCCAAGGCCAGCCCAGGCCACGCAGGGAAATCTTATCTCCACACCCATCCAAACAGGGGGTCTGAGGTCATGGTACCCCTCGTCCCTGACACTCTGGAGGCTGAGGCATGTGAGATACCAGAGCATGTGATTTGGAGACTGGCAGTGAACAATGATCATGATCATGTCCCCGGGACCCATCCAGGGCCACAGAACCTGACCCTGCC
>NW_007007247.1:0-895 GCF_000164805.1 Carlito syrichta
CAGCTCAGTGGTCAGACATAAGGTTTATTAGAAGCACAAGTTTAGGGTAAGTTCATTATGAGCTCATTATAAGTTCTAACACTTATCTACGAGTTATGTAGGTGATTTATAACACTGTCTTCACAGACTTAGGATAAAGATTAATCGTTAAGCTTTTTACTTAATTCTATAGTTAAATTTTAAGTAAACATTTATAGAGCAGGTTTTCACTGAATTCATAATATACTAATTAGATACTTTTATGATAATTAACTAAATACAGAAAGCAACCTTGGGGGCCTGGGAAATGTCATTAAAAGCTTCTTTTGAGTTTTCCTTAGAAATAAACACTGCAGGATAAGAGAAAAGTAATGAAGACACCTGAACAAGAAAGGCAATTACAAAACTTTGAAGGTCGTAAAAGCCCAAAAGAGAAGAACAGCTACATGAAGGACCGTGCACCTGGGAACTTTCTTGAAGCACTTCAAGGACTGTAATTTGGGACTCTTTTGAAGAAAGTTGCTGGCAGTGCTATTCTAGACATGATAATTGTTTTATCCATGTATTACTCATAATTGGTAAATGTAATATCATACAAGTTTATATAATCAATATTCATATGTATGAGGGTTGACAAAAATTATTAGGCTCTGGTTATGTTTAACAAGGTTTTTACTTTGTGTCATTAATAAGTTTTAGTGCTATAGCTACTTTGAAGATTGTTTTAAGTTCATAAGTTTAAGTTCACACAATGATAAAATTGGTGCCTCAAAGATAATAATAATTTGCTCCACTGCCTATCTTAAGACAAAGATGTTTTCCAGGAGGTTGCCAAGCATAAGGGAAAACAGCCAAATCCCCATTATCCTAAACTTAAAAGCTCATTGGCAATTTGCAACCATAATAATTTTAGTTG
>NW_007007248.1:0-680 GCF_000164805.1 Carlito syrichta
GTACTTGGCGAGACCTCATCTCTACAATAAATCAAAAATCAGCCAGGCGTGGTAGCGCGCGCCTGTAATTCCAGCTACTCGGAAGGCTGAGGTGGAAGGCTCGCCGGAGCCCAGTGGGTCGAGGCTGCGGTGGCTGGGAGCCGCCACTGCACTCCAGTCTGGGCGACAGAGTGAGACTCCAACTCCAACTCCAAAAAAAAAAAAAATGGTGAAGTGATAAATCGGATGGAACTCTGTCTCATGCTTCCTTCCGGGGCGGGGGTGAGGGGGAATGTGAGATACACCTGTGCCAACTTTGTGCCCGGCTCCCCTGCTGTTGACCTGGGCATGCCATATTCCTTGTGATAGACTCCTAGCAGAACTGTCTCTTGTATCTGTATAAATCTAGAATCGAGGCCCATCTGAAACTACTGGAGCTTGGAAGTTCCCTTCTGCCTTATTCCTGGGGAGAATTCCTAGCTCAGCTCAGCCCACCCCAGACCTAAATGGCCTGTCCTGGGGAAAGACCGAAGTAAGCCCCGAACGTTAGCACCAACTTGGAAAGGAGAGTTCCACCTCTCTGCACCTGGTCCCATGCGGGGCTGCCACGAGAGACACCAAGTCTAATGGCCTTTCCTTCACATGAATGATTTCCTGCAAGATAATAGGGAAATGTCCCATTCTGACAGAGTCACTAGAAA
>NW_007007249.1:0-922 GCF_000164805.1 Carlito syrichta
CTAACCTTTTGACTGTATATCCTTTGAAAATATTTTCTAAGCTGGGCTCAGTGGCTCAGCCTGTAATTCCGTGTATTTGGGAGGCTGAGGTGAGTGGATTGCCTGAGCCCACGGGTTTGAGACCCACCTGGGCAGCGAGACCTCATCTCTACAATAAATCAAAAAATCAGCTGGGTGTGGTAGCGCATGCCTGTAATTCCGGCTACTTGGAAGACTGAGGCGGAAGGATCGCCAGAGCCCAGCAGATCGAGGCTGCGGTGGCCACAGCGGCCACTGCACTTCAGTCTGGGTGACCGAGTGAGACTCCAACTCAAAAAATAAAAAGAAAGAAAATATTGTCTACACCTGCATTTATCTTTTAATGTTGCTTTTAGTGAACAGGATATATTAAAATTAATATGCTATAATTGTACTATTTTCCCCTTTGTATTTTGAAACATTGCATGAGAAATTCTTCTTAAGCTCCAAAGCCATAAAAATATTGTATTATATTTTATTCTATATATTGAAAAGATTTTATTTTCTTATATAGTTTTTCACTCATCAGGAATTGATTTTTGTATATGATGTAAGTAGAACTTTAAAAAAAATTAGAAAACCAGTTCTCTTAACACCACTAATTTAATAGCTATCTCTTTGGCTGGTTTGTAAAGTTTTAGGAGTTGTCTCTATGACTTGTGAAATTTCTCTATATGTATTGGTCTGTTGGGAACTCTATTCTGTCCATCACTACCACATTGTCTTATTTACTGTTGCTTTATAAGTCTTGATGTCTGATAGGGTATTTTGTTTTTCTTCAAAATTATCTTAATCATTTTGGGATGTTTGCTTTCTAAAGCTCACTTATTAGCTGTAATACATAATAGATAAGTGCTCATGAACATCAGAAGTGCATATAAGTACATGTAGCTCACCAAATTTG
>NW_007007250.1:0-798 GCF_000164805.1 Carlito syrichta
CAGGTCTAGCTATGTTGCCCAGGCTGCTCTTGAACTCCTGGGCTCAAGCAGTTCTTTCACCTTGGCCTCCCAAGTGCTAGGATTACAGGCGTGAGTCACTGTGCCCAGACCAATAACATGGTTTATTTGGTGGCGTTTGCATCAATAAATTCTCAGCTGGGGGAACAAAATGAATTCTGTGAATTTAGCCCCATTTGCGTCATTTTATAGGCCATCATTTAGATATCTTTGCATTATGAACAAGCAGCAATTACAATAATGAGACTAGCTGACCATCTCATCCCATAAATGGTCGGTTCATATCATGCCAATTCCTGGCTTGAAGAAGGTTTTGTAAGATGGCAGGGAGCTGGGCTCAGTGGCTCAGCCTGTAATCCCGCGCCTTTGGGAGGCTGAGGTGAGTGGACTGCCTGAGCCCGCGGGTTCGACACCCGCCTGGGCAGCGAGACCTCATCTCTACAATAAATCAAAAAATCAGCCGGGCGTGGTAGCGCATACCTGTAATTCCGGTTACTTGGAAGGCTGAGGCGCAAGGATCGCCGGAGCCCAGCAGGTCGAGGCTGCGGTGGCCGGGAGCGGACACTGCACTCCAGTTTGGGTGACAGAGTGAGACTCCAACTCAAAAAAAAAGATGTCAGGGAAAGAACTAACAAGGTAGTGGAAGGAGAAAGACTGGACATATGTTGAGAGTCAATAAAGCACAGTGAAACAAACCACAGCGAAAACTATGTACTGACTATAAATACAGCTTTCAAGAATAGCTGAGTGGAAATTAAGAAATGCGGATAGCTTATTCAG
>NW_007007251.1:0-626 GCF_000164805.1 Carlito syrichta
CCTTGTTTAGCCCTTAGTAAGAAGTCATCAGATTTTTTGATAGAGGAAACATGGAAAACAGATTTCTTCTCTTTTATTAGCAAGAGACCATGTAGTTTTCTGTATTGGAGGATTGATATTACCCACATTCATGCCTCGAATCCCTGATTCTACTTTAGCTATCAGCAAGATTTCCTGTAGGTTTTCAGAACTGAGGTCTCGTATAACCCAGATTCCTTATTTTTAGCAACAGCCGTGCAGTTACCTGTATATGAGTACTCCTGTTCACAGATACATGTGTTGAAAGCTTGATTCTTATTTAGATCTTAGCAAGACGCTGTATACTTTTTTGGAGATTGAGAAAACATGTCAGTCACATTCCTTTTAGTTTCTTAAATACGTCAGTGCATTTGCCTGTATATGGGGATTTCATTTCAAAAACCCAAATTCGTGTTTAGCCCTTAGCAAGAAACCCTGAAGTTTTATTGGATGGAGGACACGTGTAAACCAGATTCCTTATTCTCCTTTAGCAATAGACAGTGCAGTTTACTGTATATGAGGACCCCCATTATCCTGATTTTTATTCCCAAACCTGAATGGTGGTTATCTCTTAGCAAGATGGTCTGTAGGTTTTTGGGATGGAGGCT
>NW_007007252.1:0-662 GCF_000164805.1 Carlito syrichta
CGCTGATGTCATAAATGACAATTTGACATGTTTGTTTCCTTGACTTTACTTACATCTTTTAAAGTAAAAATTAGCCTTTTAGTCAATCTAAAGATTCAATGAAGTAACCATTAATGTAACATCATTCTTATCAGACCTGGAAATTACAATAAAGAATTCATATGAAACCATAAACCATCATGAATAGCCAAAATAATTTTATCAAAAGAAACAAAGCAGGAGTTATCGCAGTTTCAGACTTCCAACTTTACTAAATGTTTATGTTGGGAGCCGGCAGTGGAGTCCTGCCTGAGTGTTAGGGATCCAGGTGGGCTGCCAACCCTGAGACCACCAGGTTGTGTTCAAGAACTGAAGGCCCATTGCCTCCTCCTTTCTTTGTTGTTTGGCATGACCCACTAGCAGGGACTTTGATGATCAAAGCATTAAGTGCTGAGAATATGACAGGCATGGCTGACTCTAGGGATCCATTGTTCCCGTTTCTCACAGACTGAGGTTTCGGCATGAAACTTAACACAGTTCAAACTCAAGTCACATTTGAGAGCCTTATACATGATACAAGCTTCTTTATAACATTTTAAAGTATATTTGTAGAATTAGTATCTACAATGAGAGAGCTGTTTCCATCTTTAGATGGTATAGATGATTATCTAGACTTACCAGAA
>NW_007007253.1:0-796 GCF_000164805.1 Carlito syrichta
CAGGTGATTATTAGATTATCAAAGTTTATGAATAGATTAGCTAAGTAAAAGCAAGGCATGCAAGGGCACACGTTTAGTGTGTGTCCTGACCCTTGAATTAAAATGAATTCAACTTATGCCTCTGCTGTTCAACTGAAAAATTATTTAAGAATTCAGAGATTATGCATTCATTTGAGGAACTACCCCAATATGATTTTTAACCTATTTACTCCAAGAAATTGCTTTCATTCAAGCATAAAAGGTATCCATATTGTTAAATTATGAATGGAGGCATAATGTCTTAACCCTCAACATAATTTATATATCAGCAGCATTTGAGACAGTTGGTTCTTTTCTCCTTTTTGCAACACGTCCTTTGAATACCACAATTAGCCTACATTTTCCCGGAACACTACTATAATTACTCCTAGTGTGTGTGTGTGTGTGTGTGTGATGGCTTTTTTATTATTTTCTCTTTTTTTCCTGGTTTTGCTTCATCTTTATTGCTCCTCAGTGTTAGAGAAGCAATAAGCAGCTCAGGACTCTGACTTCTTATCTTTCCTATTATCTTTACTAAGTTTAGTGTGTTTGATTTCCTGGCACGTACATGCCTGAACACTAGACTCTACACCCAACACTGTGTGACTTCTCCACTAGGAAGTCAGTTAGGTTAAGAATCTCAAAACTAACACGTCCAAACTGACTACCGAAACCCCCACCCCAACCTCCTCCTCTTCGTTGTGTTTAATGACAGCTCCCATTTTATTGTTCCTCAGTTCAATATTCCTGGTTTCCTCTTTTAATTCTGTCTCTGTTG
>NW_007007254.1:0-759 GCF_000164805.1 Carlito syrichta
GCGGAGGATTGCCGGAGCCCAGCAGGTCGAGGCTGCGGTGGCCGGGAGCGGCCACTGCACTCCAGTCTGGGCGACAGAGTGAGACTCCAACTCAAAAAAAAAAAAAAAAAAAAAAAAAAAAAAAAAAAAAGGAAATGTTAACTTGATGAGAAAGTCTTAGAGGTAGAAATATGATTGAGTTTGAGAAGCCAAGGAATACAAATTATAGAAAAAATACGTAGATTTCACTGATGAGTAGGAGTCAATAGGGCAAAGTGGGAGCAATGTCTAAACTGAAGGAATCACATAGTCTCTGAGGCTATAGTAACACTGCAATGGTATCAGACCCAGCAGAAATTATTGTTACCATCATTTCATCAATAGGAAATTTGAAGGGCAGAGATATTCAACCACATGCCTATGATCACGTGCCTTGTGACTGGTAGAGCCAGAGTTAGAATTTTGATATTATGAGTTCCAATCCTTCATTGTTTTAGCTCTATTTCATAATGGAACCAGTTGTTAGATTTGGGGCTTAGGTAGTTTCATAATGAACACATTGACAATAGACAAATTTTTCACTTTCTTAATATTAGTTGTGGGTGAAAATTAAAAATATCTGAAGCTGGTTGCCACAAACTTTCATCATTAAGTACAAGTTAAATGGACTTTTCTAAATTGTTACCTTTATCACAATACAGTGAAAGTTACTGACATATCCAGCATTTGTCTCAGACACCACTGTGACTAGCATCCTGTACTTTGTATTTTTATTCAGAT
>NW_007007255.1:0-798 GCF_000164805.1 Carlito syrichta
TTCTTTTAGCCGGGCTCGGTGGCTCAGCCTGTAATCCCATGCTTTGGGAGGTTAAGGTGAGTGGATTGACTGAGCCCACGGGTTCGAGACCCGCCTGGGCACCTTGGCAAGACCTCATCTCTACAATAAATCAAAAAATCACCCGGGCAAGGTAGTGCTTGCCTGTAATTCTAGCTACTAGGAAGGTTGAGGCAGAAGGATGGCCGGAGCCCAGTGGGTCGAGGCTGCGGTGGCCAGGAGCATGCCACTGCACTCCTGCCTGGGCGACAGAGTGAGAGTCCAACTAAAAACAAAAAACAAAAAAAAATGCCCCAACTCTGATGGAACTGGTCAAGCAGACAATAAGAATGACTACCATTAGCTATGTGCTCCACATGCAGGTAGTTCCCAATCCTTTACAACCTGAAACACTCACAGTCAGCCCTTGAGGTTTAACTATGAGAACTCTTAGGCTAGCAAGGCTGGTGGTATCATGGTATCCCACTCCTAGTAAAGGACAGACCTGGGATTTGAGTCTAAATATGATTAACTCCACACCCTGCGCTCTAACCACCTCACTAAATTGTCTTTCTTCTTACTATTAAGAGTAGATTCTGGGTACTGATTTGGATGTTCAGGGATCCCCTGAATAAGAAAGTAACTGCTCCACCTACAATCACAGCAAATGAGCATTCGGGCTTGTGAACAACCCAGAGAGAGTAGAGCACAATAACCCCTCTAGGACAGGAATCTCACACTCACTTGTGTTTACATTTCCCCCAAATACATGACTGTCCCAGACTACATTCCCCCAGCAAG
>NW_007007256.1:0-4457 GCF_000164805.1 Carlito syrichta
AAGGGGCATGGTAGAATTTCAGTCCTTTTAAATTTGCTTATGCTTGATTTATGGCCAATTATGTGGTCGATCTTAGAATACATACCATGCAGTGATGAGTGGAATATGTATTCTGTGGTCTTTGGATGGAGTGTTCTGTAGGTATCAATTAAGTCCATTTGACCCAGAGTCACATTGAAGTTCCAGATTTCCTTGCTCATTTTTTGTCCTGCTGATCTGTCTAGGGTTGTGAGTGGGGTATTAAAGTCCCCAGTTATGATGGTGTTAGAGTCAATATCTTTCTTTAGTTTTCCTAGAAGTTGCTTTATGCAATTTGGCACACCTATGTTGGGTGCATACATGTTTAGGATAGATATTTCTTGTTGATGGAGTGAACCTTTTATCATTATGTAGTGGCCCTCTGTATCTTTTTAAATTTTTGATAGCTTAAATGGTATTTTGTCTGAAATTCGGAACTCCTCCTTTCTTTTCTGTTCCATTCTCCTGAAAATTTGTTTCTCATTCTTTTACTTTGAGTCTGTGTATGTCCTTTCTAGTGAGATGGGTCTCTTGAAGGCAGTATATTGTTGCCTGGTGATATTTTATTCATTTCTCCATTCTACGTCTTTTCAGTGGTGTGTTTAGTCCATTCACATTCAGGCTAATTATTGAAATGTGAGAGTTCATCCCTATCATAGAGTTCTTATAGAGTTGTTTTTCTTCCACTTGGTTTTTTTCATCTTTCTTTTGGTTTTGTGGCTGGTTCATGTATATTTTATTCTTTTCCCTGTACTCTTGTGAAAAACATTGTCTTTTTTTTCCTTTTCTTCTGTGTTTAGTACTTTCTTAAGTGTTTCATATAGAAGTGGTTTGGTGGCAGCATATGTTTTTAGGGATTGGATATCTGGGAAAGATTTTAATTCTCCCTTGCTGATGAAGCTTAGCTTGGCTGGGTAGGTTTTTTTTTTGGTTGAAATTGTTTATCTTTTAGGACTTTGAAGATAGGGCTCCAAGCTCTCCTAACCTGCAGGGTTTCTGTAGATAAATCTGCTGTTATTCTGATTGGTCTTCCATGGTAGGTGATCTGGTCTTTTTCTCTCACTGCCTTTAGGATTTTTTCTTTTATGCCTACTTTGTTTAGGTGAATTATTATCTGTCTAAGAGTTGGTCTTCTCATTTGTTGTCTTGCAGGGGTTCTCTGAATCTTTTGTGCTTGAATTTTTGCATCACTGATTAGATAAGGGAAGTTTTCTTGAATGATCTCATGGAAAGTTTGTTCCAGTGTGGTCTCTTTCTCTATTTCTACCTCAGAAATGCCAGTTACTCTTAGGTTTGGTCTCTTGAAGTAATCGCTCATCTCTTGAAGGTTTTGCTCTGTCTTTCTGAGCTTATTTCCTGTGTTTTTAAGAATTTGGGTTAGTTCTATATTTTGGTCCTCAAGTTCTGAGATTCTTTCTTCTGCTTGGGTCATTCTGCTTTCCTTGCTTATCAGTTTGTTATTTATTTTATTCACAGTATTCTTTATTACTGTTATCTCAGATATCAGCTCCTTCCTACTTTCTCCTTGTTTCTCCTCGATTCTCCTTGTCTCTCCATTAATGTCTTGATATCTTGGTTTGTAGTTTGAGACCCTTCATTCTAGAGGCTCCTCATTGCTTGCATTCCGATGTCAGTTTTCTCAGTGTCTGCCCTCCCAGAGGTCTGGGAGAGAACCATACTCTTCTTTTGGTTTTTCTTCATTTGTGTAGATTTTTCTCTCTCTCCCCTTTCCCTCCCCTTCTTTAATTCTGTTTTTGAGGGAAGGTGGGGTTACTTTTGTTTCTCTTCTGCAATATCCTGTTCTTCCTTATGAGGGTCTTCTGGCTTTGTTCACTTTTGAGGTTGGAGTGTAGGCTGCAACCTGTACTTTTTGCAATTTTGAGGTTTAATTGAGAGGGAAGCTGTGGTTCAGAATGTATATACTGATTCTAGCATCCACAAACAGGTATATGATTTTTTTTGGAACCTACTCTCCTCTGCCTTACAATCTGTTCCTTCAACAATATGTAGTCTTGTTCTCTAGATTAAGAAGAAGGGTATAAAAGAGGAAAATAATGGAGGAAGGGGGGTCTATAGGAAGTTAGAAAGAGAGAAGAGCGAGAGGAGAAACAGATACATACATACCAACTATCAGGTGAGAAAGAGACACAAGGCCGGAAAGAAGTGAAAAAAGACACATAAGAAAGATTCTTTAAAGAATACTGATAGCTACACATAGACAGACCAATAAAATCAAGAAACAGTGTAAGTCAGAAGGCAAACAACAAACATGATCCAAACAAAGTCAAAATGATAAAATCATAAGTCAACATAAGTGATCAGACTAAAGTCACTTCAGCTCTGATCTCTGACCTCTCCCTTTTGTTTTTTGTTGCAGGCAGCTAGATTTACTCGCAGTTTGGGTTTGTTTTGTTTTTTTTCAGTCAGCTGCCTGGGTGTTGCTTTTGTCTGATTCAGCATAGGGATGGGGCTTTGTCTCCTGTTTCATGATGTTACCTTAGGAACTGAGGTAGGGTTTGTTGATAGGTGGGTGGGGCAATGGAAGTCTCTGCCTGGAGAATGGCTGAGGCAGTTTTTGCAGATCCGTTTCTCTCCACTTGTCTGGGTCCTCCAGCTTGGTGTCACATGCTGAGTGCCTCAGCCAGGGTTTGCCCAGAGCTCCAGAGCTCCAAAGATGCAAAGGGCAGGCTGTGAGTGATGAGAGTGGCCCTGTACCCCCCACAGGATACTTCAGCCAGAAATGAAACCAATGTCTCTGAGGGGTGGGTGCCTGGAGCCTCCCTGAGTGACTGGCAGCTTGGTGCTGGGTGCCAGGCAGGAGACGATGTAGCTAGGGAGGGAGCTGGGACCCAAGACTCCCATGCATGCAGTGGAACAGCAGCCGCAGGGGGCCGTAATATCTGACCGTGCGTGGAACCAAAGATCCCTGGGCCTTGCACCAGTGTGGATGGTGGTGGGCTGGGGGATGGGGGAAGAAAAGTACAAGTCTTTTTGGGAACTCACATTCAGAGAATCTCACAAGTCCATATGCCGTTTCCATCTTGTTTGTTGTTTCAAGCAATTTTCAAGTTTGTTGACCAGTTGTGTATTTTCTTTTGAAAATTGTCTGTTCACATCATTTGCCCACTTTTTAATGGGGTTATTTGCTTATTTTCTTGATTTGTTTAAGTTCTTTGTAGATTCTAGATATTAGTCCTTTGTTAGATGTAAAATTTATGACTATTTTCACCAATTTGTATCTGTTGATTATTTTGCTGTGCAGAAGCTTTTTAGTTTAATCAAGTCCCATTTGTTTATTTTTGGTTTTGTTGCCTTTGCTTTTAGGATCTTGTCCATAAATTATTTGCCTAGGCCAATGTCCAGAAGAGTTTTTCCTAGGTTTTCTTTCAAGATTGTTATGCTTTAATGTCTAACATTTAAGTTTTTAAATTATCTTGTGTTAATTTTTTATATGGCATAGTAAGAATCAAGTTTAATTTTTTTGCATGTAGCTATCCAATGTTCCCAGTATTATTTGATGAATATGGTATTCTCTCCCCATCGCAATATTTTGTGTACTTTGTCAAAGATCAGTTGGTTATAGGTTTTAGAGTTTATTTATGAATTTTCTATTCTGTTCCACTGGTCCATGTGTCTGCTCTTGCACCAGTATCATGCTGTTTTGATAACTATAACCTTGCAGTATAATTTGAACTTCAGTGATATGATGCTCCCAGCTTTGTTCTTTTTTGCATGGGATTTTTTTTAACCATTCTGACTCTTTTTTGATTCCATATAATTTTAGGATTTTTAAAATAATTCTGTGAAAAACGACTTTGGTAGTTTGATAGGAATTGTTTTGAATCTGTAGATTACTTTGGGCAGTATGATCATTTTAACAATGTTGATTCTTCCAATCCATGAGCATGGGATGTTTTTCCATTTGTTTCTTCTACAATTTCTTTCATCAGTGTTTTGTAGTTCCTTGTAGATATCTTTCACTTTCTTGCTTAAATATAATTCTAGGTGTTTTCATTTTACGAAGCTATTGCAAATGGAATTGAGTTATTGATTTAATTCTAATCTTTGTCTTTATGGGTATCTAGCAGTGCCACTGATTTATATATGTTGATTTCATATCCTGAGACTTTACTAAATTCATTTGTCAAGTCCAGGAATCTTTTGGAGGATTCTTTAAGATTTTTTAGTTATAAGATTGTAACATTGGTATACAGGGGTAGTTTAATTTCTTCCTTTCCAACTAGGACCCCTTTATTTATATCTCTTGCCTGATTGCTCTGGCTAGAACTTCCAGCACAATGTTGAATAGTAGTCATGAAAATGGACGCTCTTATCATGTTCTAGTTCTGTGAGAAAATGCTTTCAATATTTCTCTATTCAAATGATGTTGACTGTGAGTATTTATATATAGATTTTATTATTTTGAGCAATGTTTATTC
>NW_007007257.1:0-977 GCF_000164805.1 Carlito syrichta
GTTTCTGTGATAATTCACTCAAAATGGTGGCCTTCAGCTGCCACCACGTTGCTGCAAAGGTTATGACTTTGTTCTTTTTAAGCATGCATATTCTGTCGTGTATATGTACCACATTTTCTTTCTTTCTTTCCTCTCTCCCTTCCTTCTTCCCTCCCTCCCTCCTTCCTTCCTTCCTTCCTTCATCTTTCTTTATTAGGTCGATCATTGATGGGCATCTATGTTGGTTCCATGTTTTTGCCATTGTGAATAGTACAATCAACATACTAGTGCGGGTTTCCTTTTGTTAGTATGATTTATGTCCCTTTAGGTGTATACCCAGTAGTGAGATTGCTGGGTTGAAGGGTAAATCTATTTTTAGTTCTTTGAGAAATCATCAAACTGCTTTCCAACGAGGTGGCACTAGCTAGTGTACATGAATGTTCTTTTTTCTTTGCAATGTCACAAATAAAAAAAATACCAATTCTGATTGGTGTGAGATGGTACCGCATTGTCATTGTGACTTGAGTTTCGCTGATAATCAGTGATATTGAGAAAAAAAAAACACTCAATTTGTTGCCTGCTTGTACGTCTTCTTTTGAGAAGTGTCTATTCATGTCCCTGCCCTATTTTTAATGTGGTTATTTCTTTTTTTCTGGGCCATTCATTTTAGTTCCTTATAGAGTCTGGATACTAGATTTTTTTTTTTTTTTTTTTGAGTTGGAGTCTCACTCTGTCACCCAGTCTGGAGTGCAGTGCTAGCTCCTGGCCACCGCAGCCTCGACCTGCTGGCCTCCAGCGATCCTTCCGCCTCAGCCTTCAACGTAGCTGGAACTACAGGTGGGCGCTACCACACCCGACTAATTTTTTTGATTTATTGTAGAGGTGAGGTCTCGCCAAGTTGTCCAGGCGGGTCTCGAACCCGCAACCTCAGGCAATCCACTCACCTCTGCCTCCCAAAGCATGGGATTACAGGTTGAGCCACCGAGCCCGGCTTTGGA
>NW_007007257.1:3143-4061 GCF_000164805.1 Carlito syrichta
GCAGCCTCGACCTGCTGGGCTCTGGCGATCCTTCCGACTCAGCCTTCCAAGTAGCTGGAATTACAGCATGCGCTACCACGCCCGACTGATTTTTTTGATTAATTTTAGAGATGAGGTCTCGCTGCCTAGGTGGGTCTCCAACCCGCGGGCTCAGGCAATCCACTCTCCTCAGCTTCCCAATGCACGGGATTACAGGCTGAGCCACAGAGCCTGGCGAACTCTAGCTTCTTTACCTGCTATAGACAATATTGTGGGGCATACAGAATGATGTGGGTACAAATTGAGAAGACATAATCATGGAAGGCAACAGCCGGGAGATGATATTTGAGTATTACTGAATGAGATGAAGGAGAGAGCCTCTAAAATATTTAGGTGAGAAACTATGCAAACAGTGCATAATCTGAGATGTAAGACTGCATGATGTGTCTGAGGAATAACAAGAAGCCTTTTTTTTTTTTTTTTTTTTTGAGTTGGAGTCTCACTCCGTTACCAGACTGGAGTGCAGTGGCTGCCGCTCCCGGCCACCGCAGCCCCGACCTTCTGGGCTCCGGCGATCCTTCCGCCTCAGCCTTCCAAGTAGCTGGAACTACAGGCACGCGCTACCACGCCCGGCTAATTTTTTATTTATTGTATAGATGAGGTCTCGCCAAGTTATCCACACGGATCTCGAACCCACGGGCTCAGGCGTATCACTCACCTCGGCCTCCCAAAGCGCTGGGATTACAGGTTGAGCCACCGAGCCCGGCACACAAAAGCTTTTTATAATTAGATCATCTTGCCTGAGAGGAAGTAAGTTAGGAAAACAAATTCCATGCCCGGTCATTACATAGGGGGAACGTATTTACAAAATGCCTTAACAGTTGGAGAACTATAAAAGTCAGTCCGAAGAAAGAAGACAATTTCAAGATAAGAAAAACA
>NW_007007258.1:0-971 GCF_000164805.1 Carlito syrichta
ATGGTACTACTTGCCTTATCAGTGTCTTAAGATACTACTTTCCTTATTAGTGTCTTCTGATACCACTTGCCTTATTAGTGCCTCATGATACTACTTGCCTTATTAGTGTCATCTGATACTACCTGCCTTATTAGTGTTGTCTGATACTACTTGCTTTATTAGTGTCGTCTGATACTACTTGCCTTATTAGTGTCGTCTGATACTACTTGCCTTATTATTGCCATCTGCTACTACTTGCCTTGTTAGTGTCATTTGATACTAAATGACTTTTTAGTGTCATCTGAAACTACTTGCCTTATTAGTGTACTCTGATACTTCTTACCATATTAGTGTCGTGAGATAGTACTTGGAATATTAGTGTCGTCTGATTCTACTTGCCTTATTAGTGTCATCTGACACTACTTGACTTCCTAGTGTCATCTGATACTACTTGCCTTACTACTGTCGTCTGATATTACTAGCCTTATTAGTGTCGTCTGATACTACTTGCCTTAGAAGTGTCATCTGATACTACTTGCCTTATTAGTGTCGTCTGATACTGCTTGCCTTATTAGTGTCGTCTGATACTACTTGCCTTATTAGTGTCGTCTGATACTGCTTGCCTTATTAGTGTCGTCTGATACTAATTGCCTTATTAGTGTCGTCTCCTACTACTTGCCTTATTAGTGTCTTATGATACTACTTGCCTTATTAGTGTCTTATGGTACTACTTGTCTTATTAGTGTCTTATGATACTCCTTGTCTTAGTAGTTTCTTATGGTACTACTTGACTTATTAGTGTCTTATGATACTCCTTGATTAGTAGTGTCATATGGTACTACTTGCCTTATTAGTGTCGTCTGATACTACTTGCCTTATTGTTGCCATCTAATACTACTTGGCTTAGTAGTTTCTTCTGATACTACATGCCTTGTTAGTGTCGTCTGATACTCTTTGCCGTATTGGTGTCGTGAGATATTCCCTGCCTCATT
>NW_007007259.1:0-5286 GCF_000164805.1 Carlito syrichta
ATTGTGTTATTCGTGTCGCCTGACACTATTTATCTTATTCGTGTCGCCGGCTACTAATTGTCTTATTCGTGTCACCGGATACTAATTGTCTTAACCAAGTCCCAGAATACTAATTGTCTTATTCTTGGCGCTGGATACTAATTGTCTTATTCGTGTGGCTGGAATCTAATTGTCTTATTCGTGTCGCCACATACTAATTGTCTTATTCGTGTCGCCGGATACTAATCGTCTTATTAGTGTGGCCGGATACTAATTGTCTTATTCGTGTCGTTGGATACTAATTCGTATACTAAATGTCTTTTTCGTGTCTTCAGACACTAATTGTATATTCGAATCGTCGGATACTAAATGTCTTACTCGTCTCTTTGGATACTAATTGTCTTATTCAAGTCGTCGGATACTAAATGTCTTCTTCCTATCATCGGACACTAATTGTCTTATTCGTGTCGTCGGATACTAATTGTCTAATTCGTGTCACCAGATATTAATTGTCTTAGTCGTGTCATGAGATACTAATTGTCTTATTCGTGTTGCCGGATACTAATTGTATTATTCGTGTTGCCAGATACTAATTGTCTTATTCGTGTCACTGGATACTAATTGTCTTATTCGTGTCGCCAGATACTAATTGTTTTATTCGTGTCACCGGATACTAATTGTCTTACTCGTGTCGCCGGATACTAATTTTCTTATACGTGTCGCCGGATACTAATTGCTTTACTCGTGTCACCGGATACTAATTGTCATATTCGTGTCGCCTGATACTATTTGTCTTATTCGTGTTGCCGGATACTAATTTTCTTATTCGTGTCGCCGGATACTAATTGTCTTATTCGTGTCGCCGGATACTAATTCTCTTATTTGTGTCGCCGGATACTAAATTGTCTTATTCGTGTCATTTGATACTAATTGTCTTATTCGTGTCACTGAATACTAATTGTCTTAATCGTGTCACTGAATACTAATTGTCATATTCGTTTTTTCGGATACTGATGGTATTATTCGATTCGTCGGATACTGATAGTCTTAATTGTTTCATCGATTATTGATTGTCTTATTCGTGTCGTCGAATATTAAGTGTCTCACTCGTGTCGTCAGATACTAAATGTCTTATTCGTGTCGTCGGATACTAATTTTCTCATTTTTGATGTCAGATACTAAAGGTCTTATTCTTGTAGTCGGATACTATTTGTCTTATTCTTGTCGTCGGATACGAATCCTCGTATTCGTGTTGTCGGATACTAATTTTCTTATTTGTGTCATCGAATACCAATATTCTTATTGTCAGCAGATACCAATTGTCTTATACATGTCGTAGGTTACCAATTGTCTTATTACTGTCATCGGACACCAATTGTCTTATTCGTGTCGTCAGATACCAATTGTCTTATTTGTGTCATCAGGTATCAATTGTCTTATTTGTGTCATCGGATAACAATTGTTTATATGTGTCATCGGATACCATTTGCCTTACTCGTGTCTCCGGATACCAATTGTCTTACTATTAGACTTATCCGTGATGTCGGATACCAATTGTCTCATTTGTGTCGTTGCATACTAATTGTCGTATTCGTGTCGTCAGATATCAATTGTCTTATTCGTTTTCTCGTATACTAAATGTCTTATTCGTGTCATTGGATATTAATTGTCTTATTTGTGCCGTCTTATACTAATTGTCATATTCGTGTCATCTGATACCAATTGTACTCGTATCGTCTGATACTAATTGTCGTTCTTGTGTCATCTGATAGTAATTGTCGTACTCGTGTCTTCTGATACTAATTGTCATATTTTTGTCATCTGATACTAATTGTCGTATTCTTGTTGTCTGATACTAATTGTCATAATCGTGTCATCAGATACTATTTGTCTTTTTCGTGTCGTCTGATACTAATTCTCTTATTTGTGTCGTCTGATACTAATTGTCTTATTCGTGATGCCGGATACTAATTGTCTTATTCGTGTTGCCGGATACTATTTGTCTTATTCGTGTCACCGGATACTGTTTTATTCGTGTCACCGGATACTAATTGTCTTATTCGTGTCATGAGATACTAATTGTCTTATTCGTGTCTTTGGATAGTAATTGTCTTATTCGTTTCGCCGGATGCTAATTGTCTTATCCGTGTCGTCGGATGCTAATTGTCTCATTCTTGTCATCGGATACTAATTGTCTCATTCGTGTCCTCGGATATTAATTGTCTTATTCGTGTCGTCGGATACTAATTGCCTTATTCGTGTTGTCGGATAATAAATGTCTCATTTGTGTGGTCGGATCATAATTGTCTCATTCGTGTCGTCAGATAGTAATTGTCTTATTCGTATCTTCAGATACTAATTCATATTCGTTTCACCGGATACTAATTGTCTTATTCGTGTCGTCAGATAGTAATTGTCTCATTCTTGTCATCGGATACTAATTGTCTCATTCCTGTCATCAGATAATAATTCTCTCAGTCGTGTCATCGAATACTAATTGTCTCATTCGTGTCGTCGGATACTAATTATCTCATTCGTGTCATCAGATGTTAATTGTCTCATTCGTATCGATGGATATTGTCTTATTCGTGTCATCGGACACTAATTGTCTTAATAGTGTCGTCTGATATTAATTGTCTCATTAATGTCGTCGGATACTAATTGTCTTAATCATGTCATCGGATACCAATTGTGTTTTTCGAGTCATCGGTCTCTAATTGTCTTATTCGTGTCATCAGATACGAATGGACTTTTTCGTGTCGTTGGATACCAATGATCTTATTCATGTCATCGGATACTAATGGACTTATTCGTGTCATCGGATACTAATTGTCTTATTCGGGGCTCGGATACTAAGTGTATTATTCGTGTCTTTGGATAGTAATTTTCTTAGTCCTGTCATCGGATACTAATTGTCTTTTAGGTGTCGTGGGATACTGTCTTATTCCTGTCGTTGGATACTAATTGTCTTACTCGTGTCGATGGATACTAATTGTCTTATTCATGTCGTTGGATACTAATTGTCTTATATGTCTCGTCGGACTAATTTTCTTATTCGTGTTGTCTTACAATAATTGTCTTATTTGTGTCGTCAGATACTAATTGTCTTATTCGTGTCATCAGATACTAATTATCTTATTTGTGTCATTGAATACTATTTGTCTTATTCGTGTTGTCGGATATTGTCTTATTCGTGTGCTCAGATACTAATTGTCTTATTCATGTCATCGGATAGTAATTGTCTTATTCGTGTCGTCGGATACTAGTTGTCTTATTCGTGTCGTCAGACTAATTTTCTTATTTGGGTCGTCAAATATTAATTGTCTTATTACTGTCCTCGGAAACTAATTGTCTTATTTGTGTCACCACATACTAATTTTCATATTCGCTTGGTCGGATTCTAATTCTTATTGTGTCGTTGTATACTAATTGTCTTATTCGTGTCATCGGACACTAATTGTCTTATTCGTGTCGTCGGACACTAATTTTCTTATTCGTGTCGTTGGACACTATTTGTCTAATTCGTGTCGTCAGACACTAATTGTGATATTCGTGTCATCGAATACTAATTGTCTTATTCGTGTCATCGGATATTAATGTCTTATTCGTGTCATCGAATACTAATTGTCTTATTCATATCTTCGGATACTAATTCTATTCATGTGCTCAGATACTAATTGTCTTATTCTTGTCATCGGATACTAATTGTCTTATTTGTGTCGCCGAATACTAATTAACTTATTCGTGTCGCCAGATACTAATTGTCTTATTCGTGTCACTGGATTCTAATTGTCTTATTCGTGTCGATGGATACTAATTGTCTCATTCTTGTCGCCGGATACTAATTGTCTTATTCATGTCGTCGGATACTAATTTTCTTATTCATGTCGTCGGGATACTAATTGTCTCATTCGTGTCATCTGATGCTAGTTTTCTCATTCATGTCGTCGGATACCAATTGTCTTATTCGTGTTGTCAGATACTAATTGTCTCATTCGTGTCCAGAGTTATTAATTGTCTTATTCGTGTCGTCAGATACTAATTGCCTTATTAGTGTTGTCGGATAATAATTTTCTCATTTTTGTTGTTGGATACTAATTGTCTCATTCGAGTCGTCAGATACTAATTGTCTTATTCGTGTCTCCGGATGCTAATTGTCTTATTTGTGTCGTCAGATACTAATTGTCTCATTCGTGTCATCGGATACTAATTGTCTCATTCGTGTCATCAGATACTAATTCTCTCAGTCGTGTCATCAGATACTAATTCTCATTCGAGTCCCCGGATACTAATTGTCTCATTCATGTCGTTGGTTACTAATTGTCTCATTCGTGTCATTGGATATTAATTTTCTCATATGTGTCTTCGGATATTAATTGTCTTATTCGTGTCGTCAGATATTAATTTTCTTATTGGTGTCGTCGGATACTAATTCTCTCAGTCGTGTAATCGGATACTAATTGTCTTATTCGTGTCGTCGGATACTGATTGTATTATTTGATTCGTCCTATATTGATTGTCATATTCGTTTCATCGATTACTGATTGTCTTATTCATGTCGTCGGATATTAAGTGTCGTATGTTTCGTCGGATACTAAATGTCTTATTCCTCTCGTCGGATACTAATTGTTTTATTCGTGTCGTCGGATACTAATTGTCTTATTCGTGTCGACAGAAACTAATTTTCTTATTCTTGTCACCGGATTCTAATTGTCTTAATCGTTTCGCCAGATACCAATTGTATTATTTGTGTTGCCAGATACTAATTATCTTAGTCGTGTCACCGGATATTAATGTCTTATTCGTGTGCCGGATATTAATATTAATGTCTTATTCGTGTGCTCAGACACTAATTGTCTTATTCGTGTCACCTGATACTAATTCTCTTATTCGTTTCGGCGGATACTAATTGTCTTATTCGTGTCGCCGAATACTAATTGTCTTATTCGTGTCGTCGGATACTGATTGTAATATTCGATTCGTCGGATACTGATTGTCTTATTCGTTTCATCGATTACTGATTGTCTTATTCGTGTCTTCGGATACTAATTGTCTTATTCCTGTCGCCAGATACTAATTGTCTTATTTTTGTCGCCAGATACTAATAGTCTTATTCTTGTCACCAGATACTAATTTTCTAATTCTTGTCACCGGATACTAATTGTCTTATTCGTGTCGCCGGATACTCATTGTCTTATCCGTGTCGTCGGATACTAATTGACTTATTCGTGTCGTCAGATATTAATTGTATTATTCGTGTCATCAGATTCTAATAGCCTTATTCTTGTCGTCAGATACTAATGGTCT